>NC_087252.1:26739493-27039493 GCF_037042905.1 Lytechinus pictus | reverse complement strand
GTAGAGGACAATGTAAGATGAGCTGAGGCAAGTGTGCAGTGAGGTTTTTTCAAAAGAGGAGATAGTACAGATATATGGAGGACAATGTAAGATGAGCTGAGGCAAGGATGCAGTGAGGTTTTTTTCAAAAGAGGAGATAGTACAGATATATATGGAGGACAATATAAGATGAGATGAGGCAAGTGTGCAGTGAGGTTTTTTCAAAAGAGGAGATATATGGAGGACAATGTAAGATGAGCTGAGGCAAGTGTGCAGTGAGGTTATTTCAAAAGAGGAAATAGTACAGATATATATGGAGGACAATGTAAGATGAGCTGAGGCAAGTGTGCAGTGAGGTTTTTTCAAAAGAGGAGATATATGTAGAGGACAATGTAAGATGAGCTGAGGCAAGTGTGCAGTGAGGTATTTTCAAAAGAGGAGATATATGGAGGACAATGTAAGATGAGCTGAGGCAAGTGTGCAGTGAGGTTTTTTTCAAAAGAGGAAATAGTACAGATATATATGAAGGACAATGTAAGATGAGCTGAGGCAAGGATGCAGTGAGGTTTTTTAAAAGATAATACAAATATATATGGAGGACAGTGTAAGATGAGCTGAGGCAAGTGTGCAGTGAGGTTTTTTCAAAAGAGGAGATATATGGAGGACAATGTAAGTTGAGATGAGGCAAGTGTGCAGTGAGGTTTTTTCAAAAGAAGAGATAGTACAGATATATATGGAGGACAATGTAAGATGAGATGAGGCAAGTGTACAGTGAGGTTTTATCAAAAATTGCATAATGATAAAATATATGTAGAGGACAATGTAAGATGAGATGAGGCAAAGTACAGTGAGGTTCTATCCGATTTTGATGAAATTTTTAGTGTTATGCTTGTTGAATTTTTCTCTTTTTATTTAAATCTACATTTTGCTTGGGTGGACTTGACCTTTAAGAAAAAAAATGTATTTAAAATAGACTTATGTGGAGGTGAGGCAAGTCTGAAATCATATGGATTAATTGGTGGCCAATTTTTTGGGAGTGAATTTTACAACTCGAGTGCTTTGAACCTCCTCCTTGCATGAATGAATTTTTAACCTTTCCACTCCCAAAATATATAAAATCTCTTCCCAAAAGATGCAAATCTGATAGAAATTTTTTTTTTTTTAAACCAGAATATGCAAAACAATTGTCTTAATATTTTTTCTTAGTCGTGTTTTACCAGAGTTAGCAGGAAATCTGTGGTCCCAGAAAAAATAATACTATTTTTTCTTAATCATGTTTCACCCAAGTCAGCAGGAAAACTGTGGTCCCAGACAAAATTGACCGAGGTAAATTTACGTGGGCTGATTCAAGTCTAAGTGTTGATTTTGAAAAAGAAAAAAAAACTAATATCTTGTCAGTTCATAATACTCATTTTGTCGATAAGAGTCCATTCAAGTCAATAACCATAAATGATATCAAGTGGAAAGGCTGTATCTTTTCCTTGCTGATCTAGCATGTCATGATCTTTACCTCTGTCATTTTTGCCTCTGCCATTTTTACCTTTGCTATTATTACTTCTGCCATTTTTACCTCTGCCATTTTTGCCTGTGACATTTTTACCTTTGCCATTATTACCTCTGCCATTTTTACCCGTCACCATGAAATTGAATACCAGCCCTGAACCTTATCATCATTACCATCGATCACTTTCATATATACCTCACACCACCTACATCATCACAAACTTCAACTCTCACACTTTGAGTCAATCAACTTAACACTCTCATGCTTGATTAATAATTTTCTGTTGTATAACGGGACGCACACATTATTACTACACCAAACTGTGAGATGACAACAGCACTTGAGTTATAACATTATACCAAAATACCACTCAGTCTTGAATTGATTAAATTGATCAAATTGAAATATATATGACATACTGTTGCACAAGTGGAAGCCAAGAATAATAATAATAAAAGTCAGAGTATATAATTAGCCATAGTAAATTTGATTGACTTATACTTCAGGTTTATGTAGCTATACATATTTCAATTGGTTTTTTTTTTTGGGGGGGGAGGGGGTTGCCCTCAGTGATAGTTCATACCTACTGTGTGTTTGGCCAACTTTAATTGGTAAGCATACATTGACTTAATTTGTAAAAGATACAGTATATAGACCATGCACATGTACAGAAATGAAGTTAAAGAATATATTTATAAAAAAAAACCAGTATAAATGCATAACAGGTAAAACAACCTATTTGAACAAAAGAACTTTCACAATTTGCAAGCACTACATTTGACAGTAAGCTGAATCAAATAGTACAATGTGATATTGGACGGAAAGAGATTATATGTCATAACGCTTGAAAGACAATCTATTTATATGTAATTAATGGTAGTTATAGGATCACTAAGTTCTTCTACATCACAGCTTTATATATTGTTGATTTATCAAGTTTTGTAAGTAGGCCTACTATTACAATATTAGTTGCATGGTTGAGGCAAGATTAATGGTTGTTGTGATTAAATGAAATCTATAAGAGTTAGATAACAAAATAAATACAAGAAAATCCCAAGAGCCAGGCAACTTTTTATTTTTTTTATTTTTTTCATACACTATGTGTGTGTTTTTTTTCTCATCAAAACTAAATGTGAGCAGCCACCCAGAATCAACAATAAGTTGCCATGGAAAGTTTATAGTAAATAAGCACAATAGTATTTAATTAAAAAAAAATATCAAAATTTAGTTAATCTAAAAAAGTAATTACTTTTCTTTATACTGTCAAAATCTAAGGTTGTAAAAGTTGAAGACAAAAATACAAGAGTTTCTTTGAAAACCATTGCTTAATAGTTTAAGTTTGCATATTACCCATCTCACAATTAGTGAACCCCAAATATCGAACCTTGTTTTCTCCCAATTCGTTGAAGCTCTCACCAATTTTCATGCATTCAATCAAGTACTTAAGAGAGACATTATTGACCTCAATTGATATATCATTTTAAAGCTCATGGTATGCTTGTTCAAGATGAATGGAAATCTTCAAATTAGTATATGGCATTTATTGTTGGTTTTAGGATGGCTGGAGACATATAGCTTGTCAATTGCCTAAAAAGATCAACTTTTTTTTTACAAGTGACACCAATTTTTCTCAAGTTTTACTTCATTTTATAAACTGACCAAGTCATGGTCCTTTGAGAACATAAGACTGTCAAAAGAACAAGAAATCAGAGACAAAAAATTTCAGGAAGGTCCCACACATATTTCATGGTATTGCCCAAATATATATTTTTATCTGCCAAAAAAGCATGTTACAATTAACATGTTTTTTTTACTGGCAAGTATTATACTAGCAGGACATGGTAATAAAAAGAAACTGAAGTTTTAATAAATATATATATATATATACATATATGATACAATAGTATAAATAACGTTTGTTTACAAATGGTAGTGGCAGGATTAATAAAATAATAAAATATCATACTAGTGTATGATGTTGGCAAGTACTGTTATAATAGTAGAAGTAGTATTAGTAGTAGTCAAAACATGACCAAAGTTTAATTTGTGATAACAGATGCATGTTAACAATGTTTCTGCACCTTCTCCTAAGTCTGTTGTATAGGCAGCAAAATGGTTGCAAATTTTGTCTAAAATGGTATGAGTACAATTAACACCAAAAAAAAAAACCAAATAAAACACTATACACTAATGGCATAGAATCGTACATCAAATAGTTGTCACAGAATAATGATCAGCCTCAAAACTGATTTATGCTAACAAACAATGAATTATCATATACACAGTTGATACTTGCATGATCTAATATTAGCAAGTATCGTAAGAGCAATAAGTTGAATCGATACAATTAGAAACTTTTATACTAACTAGATGGATTCTCTACTAAATGTACATGTGGTCAAAATGTAAGGCACTGCCTTTGCTAGAATATATCAAATGTTTACATATTTAACATGACCTAGCTGACAATTAACCTTTTGAAGAAAAAAATCTTCAATAACAAATGAGGCGATTTCTAAATTGATCCCTTCAAAGAGTTCAGAAGAAAGAGATGATAACAGTTATAATAGTCTGATCGTAAGTCCCTATGCTAATCACAAATAGGCCAGATTCATCAAATCCTTTCCTGGCTGAATCCCCCTCCATGCAAAATCTTGTGAATCTTAAGATTTTCTTTCACTAAGAATTCACCTTATTTATCTTTAAGTCAAAATTAAATCATTGCACATTTGGACAGAGTAAATGTTTCTCTTTAATATTGGTCATCTATATATTTTTTATAATTTTCTTTTGATAATTGAATTTCTGGCCTGAAAAAGTGCCTCAAAAATTAATTTTCTTCCTTTAAGCCACTTTGATATCTACATCACCACAAAGCTGAATTTCTGTCCTTTCTCACACTGTCACTTTTATATGTGGCACCATCGGATTACACTTTTCCCATAAAAAAAAGACAAGATAAAAAAAATTGTAGCACGAAATTAAGAGTTTTGACCGACAGGATAACATTTTTAGAGCAACGATGAACAAATTAAAAGAGCCTGGGTGTTTTGGTCTGCATCAAGTTCATTAAATATGCAAAACCTCTCTCATCATGACTATGATAACTTGTATAAAAGAAGCTACTTTTTGAGGACTTGCCTACTGACTGTTATAGCATGACTTTTAACCTGATCTCAACATCCAATGAGATCACCAGTCATAAGCATAGATATTAGCTTTATATATATTTCAGGGGCCGCGGAAGGGTTTTCAAAGTTTGGGGGCTGAGCAAAAGGGGGAGGGGGTGCTGACCATGCAAAAAATCACAATTATATGGTCATTTTTGCGTTTTTGTACACAGTTTTGGAAAAAAGTGGGGGGGGGGCCAGCCCCTCGGTTCCGCAGCCCCTGTATTTCAATGCGTTTTAGGAGTTATTGACCTTTAACACAAAAATCTGATCAGATCAACTCTACTCAAATATCCAAACATCATCAAGTCTTAAGTTGATCAGTCAAACTATTGTTAAGTTTGCCTCATCTCATCTTACATTGTCTTCCATATATATCTGTACTATCTCCTCTTTTGAAAAAACTTCACTGCACACTTGCCTCATCTCATCTTACATTGTCCTCCATATATCTCCTCTTTTGAAAAAACCTCACTGCACACTTGCCTCACCTCATCTTACATTGTCCTCCATACTTGTACTATCTCCTCTTTTGAAAAAACCCTCACTGTACACTTGCCTCATCTCATCTTACATTATCCTCCATATATATCTGTACTATCTCCTCTTTTGAAAAAACCTCACTGCACACTTGCCTCACCTCATCTTACACTGTCCTCCACATATATTTGTATTATCTCCTTTTTTTTGAAAAACCTCACTGTACACTTGCCTCAGCTCATCTTACATTGTCCTCCATACTTGTACTATCTCCTCTTTTGAAAAAACCTCACCGTATACACTTTCCTCACCTCATCTTACATTGTCCTCCATATTTGTTTGTATTATCTCCTCTTTCGAAAAAACCTCACTGTACACTTGCCTCATCTCATCTTACATTGTCCTCAATACTTGTACTATCTCCTCTTTTGAAAAAACCTCACTGTACACTTGCCTCATCTCATCTTACATTGTCCTCCATATATCTCCTCTTTTGAAAAAACCTCACTGCACACTTGCCTCAGCTCATCTTACATTGTCCTCTACATATATTCTATCATTATACAATTTTTGATAAAACCTCACCGTACACTTGCCTCATCTCATCTTACATTGTCCTCCACATATATTTGTACTATCTCCTCTTTTGAAAAAACCCTCACTGCACACTTGCCTCATCCCATCTTACATTGTCCTCCTGATACTAACTCTTGTACTAGCTATCTCCTCTTTTGAAAAAACCTCCCTGCACACTTGCCTCATCTCATCTTACATTGTCCTCCATATATCTCCTCTTTTGAAAAAACCTCACTGCACACTTGCCTCAGCTCATCTTACATTGTCCTCTACATATATTCTATCATTATACAATTTTTGATAAAACCTCACCGTACACTTGCCTCATCTCATCTTACATTGTCCTCCACATATATTTGTACTATCTCCTCTTTTGAAAAAACCCTCACTGCACACTTGCCTCATCTCATCTTACATTGTCCTCCTGATACTAACTCTTGTACTAGCTATCTCCTCTTTTGAAAAAAAACCTCCCTGCACACTTGCCTCATCTCATCTTACATTGTCCTCCATATATCTCCTCTTTTGAAAAAACCTCACTGCACACTTGCCTCAGCTGATCTTACACTGTGACTGTCCTCTACATATATTTTATCATTATATATGTTTTTGATAAAACCATCACCGTACACTTTCCTCACCTCATCTTACATTGTCCTCCATATATATTTGTATTATTTCCTCTTTTGTAAAAACTTCATCAAACACTTTTCTTTTCTACACTATAAACTCCTACGTTGTTTTATACACACACAACATTTGAAAACTCTCTGGTTTTTTACACTCGGTATTGTACACACACATGCACAAGACCACGATCTAATGAATATTCATCGGCGAACCGTCGGATTGATAGTGACGTAGGAGCTGGACATTTCATCGCCCCTCGCTGTACTTTGTCATCAAAAGTGCCTACCGTTGAGCTCGCTCATATCATCGCGCTGTCTCGTCTCTTAAAAGCGACCAGTAAGCGGCCTTGAAACTGGAACTCGGGGAAAATCAGAAAGAAAATCACTTCGAACTACCTTCGAAAAGGCAAAAACAAAACAGAAATACACAAGAGAGGGAGGACGAGCGTGAGGGAGAGAGGGTGAAGGCGCGGGGGCCGCGAAGGGAGGATGGAATTTAATAGAGAGAGGAGTCAGGAGGCTGACATTCGTTTTAGCTGGGGGGGAGGCATGCTCTGGACCCCCATCTTTAAAAAAAATCACCGAATGTCATGTAGAGAATTTTAAAATTACCAATTTCGGAAAGATAGAAAGATAGTATGTATTTTGAATTGTAGAATCACCCTGTCTCCCGAACAGGCATACAATAATAAGCTGGAAAAAATAATGGGTAGATCATATATTTATAATGGCTTGTCCGTGGATATGGATAGAGAACATTTTGAGAAAGCTCAGGTAGCAAAAAGGAAATTCTCTGATAAGCATAAGCATTTCACCAGATAATCATTTCATAAAAGGACTTGATTGACGTGTTATCCGACAAATCCCGGGGAGCGTTAATTTCATCAACATTTTTGTCCGACAAATGGTGAGATCTGACATCTTTTATTGATTTTGATTGGCTGAAAAGCACTGTTACTAATATATGGTTACTACGGTCGGATAAAACGTCTGATAGTGAACGCTCGATCCCGTGTTTTATCAGTTACCATAACAGTGCTTATATCATCCAAATCTTGCTTACCACCGTCCACCGATGAGTTTATACCCAATTAATATCACATAGGAATTTATAGTTATGGGAAATATATTATTATTATACCGAGGTTGTTTTACCTGACTGCTAAGAAAGCACGAATGCCAGCTGTGAGCAAGCAACCAGTGGACCAACGGCTTAAGGTCCTCTCCGAGGGACCTGGTAATGAGGATAAATGCCTTACCAAAGGGCACTAGCGCACCACTTGGGAATCGAACCCGGGTCACCGGAATCCGAAACCCCCGCTCTACCGACTGAGCTATCGCGCCTCCCGCGCCATATATGATGAAGAGTTATTTACTCTATTTAAAGGTCGAGTCCACTCCAGAAAAATTTTGATTTGGGTCAATAGACTGAACAAATCAAACAAGCATAACGCAGAAAATATCTTCGAAATCGGATATAAAATAAGAAAGTTATGACATTTTTAAATTTCGTTTATTTGGGGGGAAACAGTAATATGCACAACTCAGTGATATGCAAATGAGAGAGTCGATGATGTCCCTTTATACTCACTTTTTATTTTGTTTTTTATTGTTTGAAGATTTCATTTCTTTACAAATTTGACAATTTTTTTTTGACCAAATTGACTGAACCAAAAATAATGTTAAAACAATGTTAGTTCCACATGTTCAGGGAGGAATAAAACTAAATTTCAAATGACAATGTGAAAATTTGAATATTTCATATAATGAAATACAAAATAAATAGTGAGTGACGTGGTGACGTCATCCGCCCCCCCCCCCCCCCATTTGCATACCGACCAGGCTTGCATAATTTTTCAATTCAATTTTCAATTCATTTCAATTCAATTTATTTCAATTCCGTAAAAAAAAAAAATTTGTACAGATAAATGCATGTAGGCATAATAACAGATTGTAAAAACAAAAATAGACATTATAAAGATATACATGTGAACATGCTTATGTTAAATAAAGTGATACAGATATATCAAGAAAAGGATGGAATTGAGGAATACTGCAAAAAAAAAAGTTTTTGTCGAGGCAGTAATCCTACGAGAGAAAGTCATAGAATTGAAGAATTAAAAACATGTTTTAGAAAGGAAAATGAGAAGAGAATTGAAAAACATTAAAATACATAAATAATTACATTCAAATACACTGAAGTATAATACAAATACAAAGTAAGGAATTTGGTCAAATTATCAATAATCCAAATCATGAGATAACAGATATAATTTGAGTCTTCGTTTGAATACATTTGGAGAAGGGGAAACAAGAATGGATGAGGGAAGGGAGTTCCAGAAAGATTATAAGATTATAAAGATTATAACTGTTTCGTGAAACTTTTTATTTTACATCCGATTTTGATGAATTTTTCAGCATTATGCTGGTTAGATTTTCTCTTTTTACTCAATTTAACTTTTAGTTGGGTGGACTTGTCCTTTAAATTGTACTTGAAATAAATTCAAAGTCTGAAAGGTGGAGGAGCCGTGGTGTAGAGTGGTTCTGACTCTCACCTAATTGTAAACAGGGGGCCGTCTGTTCGAATCTCACCGCGGTCTGGCGTCCTTTGGCAAGGCGTTAATCCACACTTTGCCACTCTCGACCCAGGTGCTATAATTATGTAAACGTCATTAGCCTGTCCAGTATACTGTGTGCGCCTCACCGGCGACTGACTGGAATACTCCCCAGGGAGTGGAGGATGTGCACACAGTCAGTGTGTGCGGGAATGGCTGATTGAATCCAATGACTGGGTTAATAAAAATCGCTAAGACACGTCGTTCCGATGTATTAAGCGCTATATAAAAGCGGATTATTATTATTATTATTATTAAAGGTCTATTATTTTAGTCTCTGGTCCTATCTCTTTCGCATACTATGACAATTTAGGCAATTTATTGACTGTTTATCCATGGAAGTAAAAAGGAATCGAAGGAGTGTCATGTATCTCATTCAGTAAAGCCACGTTTGATACCGCAGGGATAAAATATGTCACGCATACTATTATGTTTCATTTGAATTTTCTTGCAAATTGTATAGACAAAAGATTCCTACCTAACAGACTTACTGGCCAGATATAAGAATTATGTTTTTGTAATGATAAGTATATACTTTTCGCTGCCACTGGTCGGATATGAGCAGCACATTGATAACTTATACGGGGGAAAGCAAAAATAAATGTTGCAATTTTTATTGAAATATGATATGAAATTACTCGACTGGGCGCGTGTGGCCGCAACCGTGACACATAATATCACAAAATAATGTGTATATTCCTTGAAACTAATCTTAACTTTTTTATAATGAGGAAGTGTGTGAATATTTGTAAAATATTGATTCAAAATTTCATAATGGTTAGTTTGGGCATGGACCTACAAGCTAGTAGCTATAGTAGGTCCATGTAATAGCTCTATGGTTTGGGTCAGCACATGCATTGGCTCATTTAGTTTACGTAGCGGACGATGCTAGACTGCTATAGTTTATTATACTTACGCAGACCCTATTGCAAAACCAATTCTGGACTCGATATAACTTTAAACATTGGCCTTCTCACACTGGAGCTATATAAGTAGGCAAAGCGTTATAGTACAAGCATATTGTTACTCTCAACCACTAGCGTACCTACGGGGGGGGGGGCAGGGGGGGCAGTCTGCCCCCCCCCCCCTGACGAGCTTGAAATACCTTTTTTGCCCCCCGTGACGAGTTTGAAGACCTTTATTGCCCCCCCCCCCCTGACGAGCTTGAAGACCTTTTTTGCTTGTAATTTTTTTTGGCGGACGGTTTTGCCCCCCCCCCCCCCGTGGAAAATCCTAGGTACGCCACTGCTCTCAACATTAAATGCATGAATTGATTCTCTTTCGACTGCATTAATTGGTTAAAATAAAAAGGGTTTCGGCACGGAAACTATCATATGCTAGTCACGTGACGTTTACAGGGGAATATACCAATTTCTGCCTCCTCGATCTCAGAGTTCAAGAAAAAAAATGAGACGTAAACTATTATACCAGTCACATAGTATTATACATCAATATGTAGGTAATCGATTCAGCATTAAGAAATCAATCTATCTCGACCTTCTTGACCCTTAGGGATACTTCAGTCATGTCAGTGGGAAAATAAAGGTACCAGTGTCTCGAAAAAAATGGGTGGTTTTGGACCGATTGCATGCATAGGCTAGCAAAAGTTGTGAACTTGGGTAATTTCAAATGAACAGAGAAATGTAAGTATAGAATAAATTATAATATTTACATCAAATCAATGGAAATCACTAGCGTACCTACGGGGGGCAGTCTGCCCCCCCCCCCGACGAGCCACAACCCATGCAAAGGACGTATCCCTGCCCCCCTGACGAGCTTGAAAGACCTTTATTGCCCCCCCCCCCCCCCGACGAGCTTGAATACTTTTTTTTTTTTTTTTTTTTTGTCAATTTTTTTTCTGTACGAAATCCTTTATTTGTGATTGAAGACCTTTTTTTTTTTTTTTGCTTGTCAAATATTTTGGCGGACGGTTTTGCCCCCCTGTGGAAAATCCTAGGTACGCCACTGATGGAAATGAATTAAATTTTCTCAATCCGACCAATCTGGTGTGGATTATTAATATTTGCAATATTATATACGCTTGTGAAAACGTCTGTTCCGTGTTGAATCCTGCAATTAAATGCACGCAACTAACCAATATGTTGCAATTTTGAAACTGCATGTTATACAACATTTCGTCTAATTTCAAGACATGATAAGGCTTTAAGATTGTATTTCGTCATTGCTTAATATCCACATTTTGTGATCAAGTGAAATGTTCGCAATTATCTATTTTTAACACAAACCACGTTTCAGTTTTCCCAGTTAGGCGGGGCGAGTTCAATATATATAATCTATGAAATGTTATCATAATTGAGCACATATACCGACATATACCCAAATCTGGTAGGCCTATTTATGCTACCCTGGACTCTGTGAAATATAGTTTGTATGTAATTTCGATCATGTCCCCTCGTGCACGGAGATATGCCAACGTAGGGGGCACTGGCGTACCTAGGATTTTCCAGAAGGGGGGCAAATTTTTTTTGAGGATATTTCGTCCACGAAAAAATTGACAAGCAAAAAAAAAATAAAGGTCTTCAACCCCCCAAAAAAGGATTTCTTAGCAGAAAAAAAATTGTCAAGCAAAAAAAAAAGGTCTTCAACCAAAAAAATTAATTTGGCTTCTCAAAAGAGGGGCACGTCCCCTGTATCAGTTGTGACTCGTCAGGGGGGGGGGCAGGGATACGTCCCCTGCATGAGTTGTGACTCGTCAGGGGGGCAGTCTGCCCCCCCCCCCTTAGGTACGCTAGTGGTAGGGGGTCATAAAAGTAAGATGACAGCCTGATACGACCATAATTATGCCGAATCCTTCATACATTTTTAATTACTCATCAAGATTATCTATGTCTTTCAGGTGATTTCTCAGCCTGGGCCTATCATAACCTCAATGGGAAGTGCCAATTTCTTAAGGGGCTGCGGGCTGAAAATATTCATATCTAAATAGAGTAAACTCAGCGCAAAATGCTGAAAATTTCATCAAAATGTGATAACAAATAGCAAAGTTATTTGTTGTAATTTTTTTTTTTTCCTTCCTTTGTAACTTTTTTTTTAATGTGTTTTATTGAATCAATTTAATAAAAAAACATAAACAAAAATATATCAGTGATTTTAACAATAATAATTTGTTTTAAAGTTTAGGAATAGGCCCTATATTGTGAAAACAGTTATATGCACGTCCTCATGAATATTCATTAGATGGGCTGATGATGTCACATCCCCACTTTCCTTTTTTTAATGTTATTACATGAATTCATAATTCTTTTTTTTTTTCATACATGTGCACTAGCGTACCTACGGAGGGGGGGGGGCAGGGGGGGGCACTCTGCCCCCCCCCCCCCTGACGAGCCACAACCCATACAAAATACATATCACTGCCCCCCTGACGAACTTGAAAGACCTTTAATGCCCCCCTGACGAGCTTGAAGACCTTTATTGCCCCCCTGACGAGCTTGAAGACCTTTTTTTTTTTTTTTTTTTTTTTTTTTTGCTTTTCAATTTTTTGGGCGGCCGATTTTGCCCCCCCCTGTGGAAAATCCTAGGTACGCCACTGTACATGTGTGAGTGATATATCTCCCATGCAATGAAATAGGTTGCAGCAATGAATAGCTTATGCACTAATCATTTGCTATTCCAATACTTTAAGGTTCTTGAAGGAAACATTTTGAATAAACCTAATATCATACAATAGAATACAAAAGAGCAAGTGGGGATGTGACATCATCAATGTGCTCATTGAATATACATGAACAAATGCGTAGAAATGTTTCACCGCGGAGTAATGCAAATCTTTAAAATGTCATAACTTTGTTATTCCTTGTTCAATTTTGATCAAATTTTCAGTGTTTTTGTTTGCCTGATTTTTTCTAAATCTGTTTAAATCATATTATTTTCAGCCTGGAGTAGGGGAAGGCGGGGTAAGTTGAGCAAAGGGGCAAGTTAAGCCACCACCCCCTAGACCAATAATGAATGAGTCAGAAATTATGGTGGTGTCGTGTATTGATGATTCAGTACATAACCCTTAACGGTTAACCCCACCACATTGTTTTCAACTTTAAAACAAAGTATTTTTCGAGGGAAAAATACACATTTCAGCCAAAAAAGTAAAAAAGGGTGTGAAATAGATCATTGCTTTTTACCCACACACGCCTTTGAATATAAAGAAATAAGAACAATATTGTTAGTCCAGGTATAGATTCTCATTCTTGTCATGGTCTTTTACATGATGGACGCATAAGAAATATGTTTAAAAATGTATAGATGTGAAAATATCGCATGAAGTTCGAAATGGGGTATTTTGAGCCAGCCAACATGGGGCAAGTTGAGCCATGGTAATTTTTATGGTAATGTATAATAAGAAAAACAAACAAACTTAAAAAGCAGTTGATATGCAGGCAGAAAGGAACAAATTCTGACCATTCTCTTACTTTAAGAGGATGTTAGTATTTATAGCGAATTAGCAAGTGAAAAGACTTTAATTAAAAATTGACCTAATTGTATGCTGGTTCTTCCCGCATACATTTTGTACATAGTTTTTGTGGCTCAACTTACCCCATGCAGAAGGCCGGTGACACAACTTACCCCACAGATGGGGCAAGTTGAGCCATTTGACATCGTTCTTTTCAAAGGTCACAATGACTTTTAGTGTGGGGTAGAAAGTTATATATAGGTGAAAAATATTTCCCAAGAATCAAATTTAAAGGCAAGGTACTTATTTCTACAATATTATTGGTCATATCAATTCTAACATGTAAAATGCAAAACTTACCCCGCCTTTCCCTACTCATATCACAGAGATACTATGGGAATACCATAGAGATATATACTAATAACGTAATTAGTATATGGGGAATACCCTTTAATTCAGGTCTAGTCTTGTTATTGGTCGCTGGTCAGGCACATCGCGTAGTATGTACATGTGCACAGCTGTGCATGTACTGTCGGCCGGTGTACCGGCGGATCCTGCGCCTGGCAGATACCGTTCTAGGCACCAAATCCGCCGGCGGATATGGTTCTCCTCCGGCGGATTCAGTACCAAAAAAGGCCACTCCCTTCGGAAGATTCGGAAGATATCGTTCTTGCGCTATCGCGATATCCTTCATTCATCACGTTCACACGTCATGCATGCACGCGCACCGCGCGTGAATAACGTTGCAAAATGAAGTTCGAAGAAGAGGTGGGTTAGCCTTAGTCTAATTGAGAGCCAGCTACCTTTCGGATTCTAGTTACATTAGGCCTTGAAGAGGAAAGCCTCAACATTTTGCCTTTATTCTGATGATTAGGGACAGACTCAGACTGACGTTAATCAGAGATTAAGTTTGCATTAGGTTGGAACTAAGTTCTAGTGGAGACGCCAGCTTATCACAACGTTGGCCCCGTAAGGTGGTCTTCAGGGACGTCACGTGGTATGAGACCGCGCGATAAAATTACGTTATCATGAAGTTCGAAGAAGAGGTAGCTCTCATTGAGAGCTACCTTTTGGACTCTAATTACATAATTTCCAAGGCATTGAAGAGGAAGGCAGCCTACCCTTTTCTTTGTTTTCCAAAAATTAGCTTTTGACTAATTGCATTTTACCTTCGTTTCGCGCTATTGTTTGCCATTTTGTCATCTTTTAATTTATTTCCCACCGTGCTATTACATTACATATGCCTGTTTTGGAATTATTTGTTCTTTCTCAAATGTTCTTCTTTCGTTCATTTTCCCGATTTCCTTCCTTTTCCATTAAAAAGGGTTTTTTTCTTCGTTTTCTTTTCACTTTTTCCTTTCCTTTTCCCCTCATTCCCCTTTCCCTTTCTTTCTCCCTCCTTTTTTTTTCCTTTCCCGTTTTTCTTTTATTCCTGGTTAAATCCGCCAGGGGGCAACTCCCCCCCCCCCGCCTGTTACGTCATGAATATCCATTAGGTGGAATGATGATGTCACATCTCCACTTGTTCTTTTGTAATTTATTATATGAAATTAGGTTTATTCAAATTTTTTCCTCCAAGAACTAGAAAATTTGGATTGACAACTGATTTAGTGCATTAGATATTTATTGCTGCAACTTATTTCATTATAAGGGAGACATATTATTCACACAAGTATGAAATAAATGAAAAAAATATGGTTTTGTGTGATAACATAAGAAAACGGAAAATGGGGATGTGACATCATCAGCCCAACTAATGAATATTCATTATGACTGTTTTCACAAAATATTGCTTAACTTTAAACTTCAATAACTTTATTATTTGTTATCCGATTTTGATGAAATTTTCTGCATTTTGCTCAGTGAATTCTACTCTATGTATTAAGATATAAATATTTTCAGCCCGGACCATCCCTTTAATTCAGATTCCTTAAGAAAAATATTGAAAAAAAAGGAATTAAAAAAAAAAAAAAAAAAAAATACATGACAAATTAAAAATAGGCCTACAATAAACTACATAAGATATTAATCATGTTTTGAAATTCTTTCTTTAAATGTTTGTTTGAAAAATGTTTTCACAAAAAATTAGCACTCTACAAGCAATAATATGAGTTAACAGCAATATATATTCATAAACTAATTTGCCTCATTTATTTTGAAATTATGAAGTTTTAACTCGTTGAAAATCTGTAGTTTTATAAAAACCATAGGCCTATATGGGGGTACAAATTTTCGCCAGTCTGGCAAACTTACACTAATCATGGTGTGAAAAAGCACAGTTAAAGATATCGATGCATACTGCGGACTGAAAATTTCATCAAAATCTGATAATAATAAATAGCAAAGTTTTGGCGCATGTGCCAGGTCTATGTATACATGATATATCGAGTCATTGTTTCTCCTATTCCCTCACCCCCATCGAGCCCTTCGTCAAAAGCTGTATGGATCCGCCCCTGAATAAAAATTCACGAAAAGTCTAAAGGCGGACGAAAATCCCCTCCCCCCATTGGTAACGACATTGCCAGAGCCGCGCATGCGCGCGCTGCCGAGGTTGGACGTCTGTCCAAATAAATATTACACGTATCGTCAATAGAACCAAATCCGCCGAGGAACCAAATCTGCAAACATCAAGCCGCGTCAAACCCGGCGGATATGGTTCCGATTAAAAACGATATCGGCCATTAAGAACGATATCTGCCGGCGGATACGGTATCCGCCGGTGGAACCGAATCCGCCGCTACACCGGACGAAGGGAACGTAATGATACAAATTGTATCTTGATTTGATCTTGAGCTAATTAAGAATCTTCGAAGGTCAAAAGAGCCAAGTCTAGATTTACAGTGAGTACAAATGTCGTGCCCAAATGTCTTTAGTCGATCGAGTCTTTGCCACCCCCAAAAAGTTCCTAATCAATCGCACAACGTAACTAACTCGCGCTAGTAGCACCCTTTTGGCATTTTTGCTGGACTGACACTGACAGCAGAGAGCTGTGCCAGCCCCCGGGGTGAACCGGGGGCGCGAACTGGGGCCTCTAGCTCACGTCATGGTTCGCGCGCGCTGAATCATGAATGAACTTCTTCTTCTTCTTATGTTGGTTTGAGTGACGATTAGTCATATTTGAATATTGTCGCCATTGACTCTATTAATAAAAAAAAATCTCACTTCTCACATAATGATATTATTACCAATATGATGTAGGGGGCCTATATGGCAGTGAGTCCAAACTTCGCGCATGTCCATACTTCGCGGACGGTCATTATCTCAAAAACTAGCAAATATCCTTAAAATCTGACATCATCAACATGAAAAGCAACCTAAAATTACCCTTTGGTGTAAGTTTATTTAGGATGAGTTCAGTATTCATGAAAATATTGACAAAAGATCGGCAAATTTGTCACCATTAGCGCCCGTTTTGAAGAAATCTGATATTCTCAACAAGCATTACGATATCACCATTTTGCAAGCAGAAATCATCAAAAATGTGAGTTAAATGTGGTACTAACCGATTCTATAGCATTTTGCCGTCAATCTGATATAAATGAGTCACTTTTTGATCTTGAGTTTTTGTTTAAATCTCCACAAAAACTTTGATCTGCGAAGTTAGGTCACACTTTTTCAGAACGGTTTTCCAGCACAGCGCGCATTCGCCGATCGGAATAGAATTTTGAGATTGCGATACCGGCGAAATCCCTTGACCTACTTTACATTTTCGTCCATGATTTTATAATTTACGATCTTGCCGTCAATGTGGTAACTATTTCTTGAATTGGTTTCGTATAAATTATGAATATTTTGTGAACAAATTTAAGCCTGATGAATATTTTTGAAAAGTCCGCGAAGTTTGGACACCCCATCATACATAAGATATATGAAACACCCGACAATCATGACATGTGAACTGATGATGGGTGTGCTTAAATAAAGAATTTCAACTTGAAGGCGAAGATTATTTTCAAAGGAAATTTTCTGAGGGAATACTGGCGCTATTAAATGCAGTTTGGCACTGGCCAACTGACCTTTGAGAGAATTTTTCCACCGGTAGTGTAGTGTACTGTAGACTAGTGTTATATCATAACCTTGTTCATTGAATGAGTGGTGTAGACTAACTTTTTTGTGTGTTCTTGATTTTTAGGATTAACTTTAGGCCTAGACCCCTATTTGAATTTACACACATGATTATCGACCCATTTAATATTTTCAAGTTGTATATATTCTCTGATTATCTCTTTATTTGTATGTATAACTAATTTTTCGTAATGTGTTCATACTTTCAGTTTCTTTGTTGTTCTTTTACTGATATATCTTCTACGTATAGGCCCTATTCTTCTTTTTTCTTTCTTATAGCACTTTGAAACTTCCGCATATGAAAGTGCTTTATAATTTTTTATATTATTATTGTTATTAATATGACTTGCATGTAGATGATAACTGATCAATAAAACACTTATCTAGGCCGATTCAATGATATCCATTAGACTGATTTAAATGAATTAAGTATAACATTTTAAAGGATTGCAGAACATGCTAGGACAGGAAGCCTGGCAAAGAGCAAGGGGAGATGAGAAGAACTTCATCATGCATCACATGATGGTATTCGTCAACTACCTGAAAGCGTTCCTGCCCCCGGGGGGGGGGGGGGGTACTTAGATTTGGTTTGGACGGGGGTGTGCGGCTGAAGGCTCAAAACCATACCCACATTTAAGGGTCATTTTGGCTAAAAAGGTACCATTAGGGAGTTTCATCCAAAAAGGGGCCCATGTTTAAGGATGGGTTTAAGAATTCATAGCCTAAGTTGCGATCATCCGTGTGATTCTTTGTTCATTGATTAAGCAGAAGTATGTTCATGCGTACGCTGTTCTGGCTCCAGGTTGTTTTTAATTATCACGTTCAAGGGAGAGCTGAATGGGAAAAGGCAACGAATTGTATTTTACAGGATTTATTATATACTTTGATGAAACAGCGGATGGTTCCCAACATTTTGACCGGGCAAATTTGATCCCTGATTTGCAGGAATATTTGCACCTAAGACATTGGAGGAGAATATGGACCTATCATGTTTTAGGCCAGTATCTTAAAGTTGGGGCCATGTTTAGGGATGTTCCAGCATAAACCCATACCCATGTTTAGGGATTTCTTCCAAAAAGGCAACCCATTCCAGCGGCACATCCCCCCCCCCCCCCCCGCTGGTTTCCTACAGACATGGTCGGTGATTTGCTGGAAATGACAACCCAACTCTAAAAGCTGATCCCATGCATTAAATTTTGATATATGTTCGGACAAGATTTCTGTTTAATAGAGCAAACTTCTATTAGAACACAATGGGCAATGAAACTAAGAAGGGAGAACAAAAAAATCTCCAAAGCCAATTAAAAGGGGCATTAAAATTCATGGCCTTGGCAGCCCTGAATAGATTCTATAGGCCTACCATTCGGTGTGAGAAGTAATTTTTTTTTTATTATTGTCCAAAATGCAGATATTCTGAGAACTATAAAGATGCAATCTCTTCTGTCCGGCTGTGGCTCCATCTTGCTGCTAGGTGAGGCAAACTTCTCATTCTCACTCTCGCTGAGGAAGATGCTGCCTTCTGATATCTCCATGGTTACAACTTGCTTCCAGACAGGGGATGTCATCAAGTCTAGTGGCGATGGGGACATTCAGAAGAACATTGCTAATTTGCAATCATTAGGCAAGTTATTTTCCCTGGGAAATTTGCACTCCTTGAGGTTTCTGTTTTGATCCATTTCCAACAGGCACCAGGTGGTTTCTGTACAAGGATTCCAGAATTCAGCAGTAAAAAGGTTGAATTTCACATTAGGCCCATATTCTGAACTATGAATAACTATAGAGTGATCTAATTCTTTGGGTAACCAAATGTGACAAATACCCTGTGTAAAATGATTATATTGTTGATATCGCATTCAACACTCGAATCATCTCAAATACTTTGTACCCTAAGTTTCTTAATCACATGGATTTGATGTAGTATTGTAGCTCCAAATTCTGATGTTTTAGCTCACTAAACAAAGACTGCTCTTCATCCATATAAATTTACTTTTAACAGGAGCTTGTGTTGTCTTTGGGATCGATGCCACCAAGCTTGACCAGTACACTTCTCTAGAGGGAGCCCCGTACGATGCAATTATCTTCAACTTTCCCCATGTTGGCGGGAAAGGGAATATTGGGAGAAACAGGGACCTACTCAAGCGATTCTTTGAATGGTAATTATATCATACATGCACAGATCCACAGTCTGACTTTCAGTTGTGCTATTATGTCTGAAAAAAGGGGATGGGGGTCATCGCTTATTTTATGAGTTGCGTAATTCTAAAGGCGACCGCACACCTTACGATTGGTCTGCGACCCATTTCAGAATAAAATGTAGTAGAATTTGATGCTAATATTGAGACTTGAAATATCTTACTGTGTAATGCTCTAATTCATCGTACGAATACCTATGTTCAATTCTGTGACTATGCTATCATCCTTCTTAGAATAAAAGCGAATTTAATATCTAGTCGTAATGACGTCATAGCAGTCGTACCATTGGCTACGATTTCAAACTAATTTGGCCTTTAATCCAAAATAAAGGCTTGCAATCTTTCAAAATGGTTATATTAGTATTCTTTCAATTAATTTTAACCTCAAATAAAATGATATGTTCCATTCACATTTTCAGGAAATGAGCAAAATGCGATTTGTTCAAAAATCGGATCGCGAACAGTCGTAAGGTGTGCGGTGGCCTTAAGGCATTCTACCACGGCGCCCATTATATTTTCAAATTTTACAGGGTGCACGCGGCGCGCACCTTCTGAGCCCCCCCCCCCCCCTGGGTCTGCACCTGTCATAAAAGACACCATTGTCTATTCTGTGACATTTTATTGCTTTTTTCTTTACCCGGTAGTTGTGATTTACCGGTATAGCATTCCCAGAAATGAAAATCAATTCTGAAAGAATCTCTTTCAACTAAAATCTGGAAGTCCGAAGATTTCTAGCCGAGCACACTCATCATGATCATCACAATCATTGTCAAAATTGGCATCCGTCATCTCCATCGTGATGACCACCATCATCGCCAGTATACCCATTGACTTGATCACCATTGTCCTAACATCACCGCTAAAGCTAGTCATCACCATCACTGCTGCCACCACCATTGTCACCGTCATCATCACCTTTGTCAGTTCGTTACCATTATCATCACCATCATAATAACTACCATGATTAGCACAATTACTACCACAATTATTATTTCATAACCACCAAGTACTGTCATCACCCTAGAGAGGCGGCATCTGTTACAATTTGTAATGTTGCTTCATGTAGAAAAACAAACTCATGGGGCCCGTTGCATAAAAGTTACTATTATAGTAACTTTGCCATCCAATGGCAACTGCCATGGCAACAATGCTCATCAGAATCAAGGATTCCATGAAAGATACCATTGCATGGCAACGATACCATAATGGTAACTTTTATGCAATGGGCCCCTGGTGGCCTGGTGCTTGGTCCCTTGTACTCCAATGTAAGTTAACAAACTGGCAGACACTCATAATGACACACAAGTCAGGTTAGTTTAAGGTTACAACCTTTATTTACAAATATGTATTTCAGTTTATTTCATAGTCTCTTTCAAGACATACATACTGAAATTATTTTTTTTCATCATTAAAATATGAAGAAAGAGCTAAGTAAAGGTAAAAAACATATAATGTCAATGCAATTTTGATTTTTTTGGCTTCCCATAATTCTAACACAGAGTAAGACCATGCCCTAAATCAATCTGGCTTCACAGTGTGGGCCGTATAGGCACACGATTACCCTTTATAAGACACAAATAAAAATTATCTTGCTGTATTTAACCTTAAAAAAACTTTGAAACTTGTCTGAAAAGTCAAAATTCCGACAAGACGGTAATTAATAATATACACAACAGGTGACTACCTTGCCTCTTTTCACATCCTGCGTTGGAAATCTACAACATTGGATGAGCTTTAACATTGCAGTGAATGGGGATCGTCCAGGGCTCCGTCTTACAAAGAGTTGCGATTGATCCAATCAATCACACCGTCTTACAAAGAGTTGCAATTGATCCAATCAATCACACCATCTTTAATACAAAGAGTTGCGATTGATCCAATCAATCACACCGCCTTACAAAGAGTTGCGATTGATTCAATCAATCACAACGCCTTACAAAGAGTCGTGATTGATCCAATCAATTACACTGTCTTACAAAGAGTTGCGATTGATTCAATCAATCACAACGCCTTACAAAGAGTCGTGATTGATCCAATCAATTACACTGTCTTACAAAGAGTTGCGAGTGATCCAATCAATCACACCATCTTTAATACAAAGAGTTGCGATTGATCCAATCAATCACACTGCCTTACAAAGAGTTGCGATTGATCCAATCAATCACACTGCCTTACAAAGAGTTGCGATTGATCCAATCAATCACACTGTGTTACAAAGAGTTGCGATTGATCCAATCAATCACACCGTCTTACAAGAGTTGCGATTGATCCAATCAATCACACTGTCTTACAAAGAGTTGCGATTGATCCAATCAATCACACTGTCTTACAAAGAGTTGCGAATGATCCTATCAATCACACTGTCTTACAAAGAGTTGTGGAAAGCCAGGAATGTCAACATCTGAAATGCATGTTCAAAGTATTTTCTATGATGAATTCATACATCCATGGTTTTCTTGAAAATTCAGTGTGCTTTTTGTTTACAAAAGACACTTTTTAAATTTCTTGTAGAAAATATTATGACAATACTGGATTTCCATAGAATTTTGATTGATCGGATCAATCGTAACTCTTTGTAAGACAGGGCCCAGGGCTCTTTATAACATTTTGAGGCGAAATTGCCAGAGCCCCAGAGTTTTTTCTTTTCCTCTCTACACCAAAGAATAATTGATCAAATCCTTTAGTGAATTTCCTCTCCAGCTGCTCCCAGAGACTGTCACCCTCAGGTCAAGTCTTCCTCACCCTCTGCAACGGCCAGGGAGGAACGCCTGCTGACCAACCACAGAGGATATGGGGCAATTCATGGCAGGTCGTAGCCATGGCAGCCTACGGGGCGTTCATCTTGACCAGGACGATGCCCTTTTGTGCCAAGGATTATGAGGATTATGACTGCACAGGCTACAGGTACACTACTTGGGGGGGAAACAATGAATTGTGGCTTGCACGGGACTCACACTCTGTGATCCACCAAGGGTGGGTGTTTCATAAAGCTGTAAGTTACAATGGACTTTACGAACAACTTGTGATTCTTTCTTGTGGTCAACGATATGACTTTCATTGATTTATATCCTAAGAAAGGGTCACCAGTCATTTGTAAAGTCGATCATAAGTTAGGAATACCTTTATGAAACACTCACCTGGTAGGTGTTGGGTGTTTCATACAGCTGTTTGTAAGTTAACCCTAAATATCCCGGGGTATTTTGATTCTTGTCATTCCAGGGGGAGCCATTATGGCCCCCCTTAAGATCTCAGCCGCGGATTACGCGATCACAACAAAAATTTGCATGATGGTAGAGAATGACGTAATCTACGCAGTTGCATTGGTAAATTTCACTGAATTCATATATTTTTATATTATATTAATTAATTATGCTAATTTTTTGGTGAAAATATTCTTTATAGCATTCCTAACAATTGTGAATGAAAAAAATTCTGGTACCAAGACCGATTTCTTATGTATTTTATTGTTTTTTAATTTCTTATACACTTATTTTTTTACTTTTTGTTTTTTTATTGTTTTTTCTATGGAAATCGTTCCAGACTCAATTCTGATCATGAACAAGGCAAAATTAATTAAGTTTAATCAGTAAAAGTAGAAATAATGATACATTTATGAATTTTGGCTAATACACAATCTGCATTGGATTTGTAAATGAAATCACGTTTATGAGCAATTTGGGGTCTGACATGCACTTACATAATGTTGCGTAATGTCGTAACCGGGCTTCACAAATTTAGTCTCAAAATTTGTGCGAGACTTGAAAGTAAAAAGTCAATAAGCGGCGAGGTCAAAAAAATTTGCGCAGCAGATATATCACAAAAATTGTCGGGGGGGGGGAATGAGGGTTAACATTTCAAAATATAATAATTAAGTTCACAAGTATACATGGGTAATTGTCATGAAACTGGGACATAAGGGTAATCAAATTTCACTGATTGACTTGATTCAGTTGCAAGTCACGTGATCAAGGTCAAAGTTCATTGTAGGGTCAATGAACTTTGACCATGTTGGGGTATGGTATCAGCGATGAAATCTTAACAAATTAAGTTTAACTTTAAACTTGGACATAATGGTAATCAAGTATCATTGATCGCCTTGCTTCAGTTTCAGGCCACATGATCAAGGTCAAAGTTCATTTACGTGTAGGGTCAATGAACTCTGACCATGTTGTATCAGCAAAGAAATCTTAACCCAATTAAGGTTTAACTTAAAATTTTATAATGATTTATAAAAGTATATGGCTCTTATTCATGATTTTTGACATAAGGGTAATTAATTATCACTGATTGTCTTGCCTCAGTTTCAAGTCACATGATCAAGGTCAGCATTTTTTTATTGTAAAATCAATGAACTTTGACCATGTTGGGGTGTCAACAATTAAGTCTTAACAAAGCTTGATGTCATAACTTGAAAGTATATTTTTTCATGAAACTTGGACATAAGGGTCAAGTATCAGTGATTGTCTTGCTTCAGTTTCAGGTCACATGTTCAAGGTCAAAGTTCATCTAGGGTCAATGAACCGGGCAGCCGCTGTGCAGTGCCAGATCGACTAGGCTCTATCCCTTTAATTATTGAACGCCAAACAGGGTAGCAGCAACTCCCATCTTTTAACGTCTTTTGGTCTGACGCGGCCGGGGTTTGAGACAGACCGCTCTACCAACTGAGCCAACACACCGGTCTTATATAGAAGAGAAGGGAGTTACCATGTTTTAATTTCTGTCATTTGAATAACATTGTATACCTCTGTATACTTGACGACAAAGAAATCTTAATTAAATGTTAAGTAATTCATTTGTTTAATTGAAATGAATTCGATTTTGATTAAATTGCATTTGAAAAAAGTTGTGTGACTTATTTCCTGCATACAGGAGTCAGTCCAAAGGCTTTTTGACACAGAGTTCCATAACCCACATCTTCGAGAGGAGCGAGGAACACATCCACACCCAGCCCTGTCAGACACCTACAGAACTAGCCATCCAGACGGACCAAGGGGTGGTTACTTTAGACTGTCCAGTTGATCTCCATCGAGTGATAGACAGGTAACATTTATTTCCTATGTGTGTTAATCATTGGCAGCTTGACACCCCCTACATAATATGAACAAAAAGCAAGTCTCTCGAAATTGCTGCCTATGTTCTCGATCAGTTAGTTTCTTGATGTCAGAGTGATCCTTTGATCACTTCAATGTTGTTGCAAAGCCCATGAAATCCCCAAAATTCCTTAAAAGGGTTTTAAAACTTGCCTTGGTAGTTAGCAAGGTCAACTTTATCTCAGCAGGGGAAATTGCAAAAAGAACTGGAATAAATAAGTGAACTTGAAAAGTATGAGTATACCAAAAGTCATGGGCGGAAGTTGATAAAACATACAAACGTGTATGCTGTTAGGCCTGTATATTCTCAGCACTAGGTTCATTGATGCACCAAGAAGTGAATGTTCAGGGCAAACAGAGAAGTCCTGAAGTACAATCACTTTCGATATTCTAAAATGCAAGTACCGGTAGGACATTCCGAGCTATAATTAGTATATATTGGTTTATTCGTTGGCCCACTTGGGGAATAACGTGATATGAAGAGTGATTTTAAGTCTTAGTTATTTACTTTATCAGGTGTGGGTGTTTGTGCTGTTGTAATTCAAATGTGATCAATCTTTTTGTCTATTTTTAGAGATATATTGTCAGAGGCTCATCACCCTGTGTCACTTGTCTCAAGAGATTTACATGGACAGATTGATGAATCATTCAAAGACATTAAATATTGTCAAGATAAAGAGCTCCCTCTTGTGTTGGATTTAGAAGATGCAATCACTACTGGTCATTGTTCCCCTTCCGAGCTGTACCATCTCAAAAGGACTCCACATATTCTACAGCATAACGGGAGCCACGGCAATCAGAGCAGTGGTGTACCACAAGGCGCAGTTCTTGGAACCGTCGCGTCACATCAACAACCTTCATCATCATCATCAGATGGCAATAGTGTAGTATCAGTCTCATGCACTTATGTACCACGGATAGCAGTCGACAGTGAGAAAGATGGAGAATTAGTGGTTGAAGATGACAGTGACTCAGATTCTTCAAACAAGGAAACTTTGAAGCAGGACAGTGTTGTCTCCTCAGAGGAAAATTCAAGGACTGGGAATACTAGAACAGTCCATTCAAATTCTCATCATAGTGTTAGCAATGGACCTCATAATACACCTCTTGCCAAAGTCCCAAGGTATCAATCTGCATCAGGACATACCAAGAAGCACTTTATTCTAAGGCCTACACTTCTTACTCACGTCCCTTGCAGTCTTGGAGATACGGTTTCTCAGGGTGTCTACATCTGTGGCAGAGTTTTCCGTCGCTGCGGCATTCTCCCAAACCTTTATCCAATTCTTCACCAAAGCCTGATAGTGGTTCGAACAGATCAAGGAGATTCAGGAAAATTGTCTAAATCATTTAAAGATAAAGTCTTAAGGGTATCGGCTAATCTTCTAAGAGACAAGGGATCTGTTTCAATTAATGAATGTCTTGGGGATCAGGATGGTTCCACTAGCAAACATGGGTCCCTTTTGTTCAAAGTGGAAGGATCGAATGAGGCCTCGGATTCCGCATTCACTATAGGTCAGTGTGGGATCTTCCAATCAGGAGGATGGAGTTACAGCTATTGCACTTTTAACATTGACACCATCGCAATGGTGAAATACAATGTGAAAGATATACGTTTATTTTGGTCAGCAGATGACAGGATATTCACCAAGTTTTCAGAATCTGTTGAAAGATGTTCAGAATCTGATCCGATATCATCGCCTTCCCTGGAAGGGTACAGCCTTCACCCCCCTGCGTACACTCATGATATTAGCTTTTGGCTCAACGATGCCACCTACGATGAATTTCACTTCTATTCATTGATTCGGGCCGTGACCTGTGACCTCGTACGAGAAGTTCATTTCCTCCACAAGTATGTCAATCAGAAGATAAGCTACAACTATAGACTTGTGTACCAGTCTTGCGACAGGGCACTTACGAGGCAGGAAGCAACACAGCTCCAGTTGGATGTGAGAAAGGCACTCGATGAGTGTCCAGGCCTAGGTGTAAATCCTAAATAAACAAGTTGTGCTGGATTTACTTAATTTATTAAGACATCTTCCACATCAGACATCCATAAACCTTTCTTGTAATATATGTATGTACTTTCTGATGACAGATATCTATATTTTTTAACAAGTGTCATTATTATAACCTTTATGGTAGTAGAAAATGTGAAACAGTAGACCTATAGAACCTTGTGTCCCATCTTATAAAGAAAGTTGAGCTTCATGTAGTAAAATCTGAATTATGGGATGCTATCGCCACGATTGTCTGGAATGCATATTGCTATTCAAAGTGTTTGACAAATATGATGAACAATCTAGTATGCATTTTCTAAGTGATTCCAAGTTCAGTGTTGACCCTATAGGATTGCTGTTAACTCAAGTTGTTACATTAGCACATCACCAAATTTAAGATGGAGCTGGTCATTAGGTGTTGATCCATCATTTGATGTTATTTAGATCATCTTTTTAAGCTCACATGAAGTCTTGAAACTAGGAAGTTTTAATTTTGCATCTATAACATCAACCAAAACACTGAACATGAAATCATCAATTGTTTTTGACCAATCACCATGCTCCTTTGTTATTTATTGACAGAGTGACTTGACCTTCAAGAAAAGAAACAAGTGTAAAATCAACTGCTCTCCATGTTAATATTTGTCCACCTTGTAATTTTGGCTGCAACAAGATTGATATGAGAAAGAACTACAAAGAAGATATAAGAAACTGACAAATAAGATGCATGTAAGAAGATTATTTCAGTATTCTACACTAAAGAGCTTGTTACATACTTTTGAAACTGTTACTGTATCCTAGTGTCGTTATATATGATGTATATGACTGTTTTTTTTTAGGATTGTCGGTGCAATGTTTCTTTAATATAGATATGAATACAACCATGAATTATGTGTTTGATTTCTTTTGTTTGAAATGATTTTTTCCCATTTGAGTTTCCCTTTTAATACTTTGTTGTATGAACTATGAAGGTTTTAGGTTTAATAAAGCGAATTATACATTCCAATCTTTCGAAAGTATCAAATCCAGTATTCTATTATGGACTGCTCAAGATAAATAGAGAGTTTTCGCAATCTTATGTGGCCGCTCTCAACAACACCACAATTCCTTTAAAAATGCAAGTCAAATCACAATGGAAAGCTTTTGTCGAATGTTGGTGGACCACTCACAGGGGCCCGTAACACAAAGGTTAGCGATTGATCGTAAGCTTGATTTTTCACGATTAATTGTACATTGTAGTCAATGGAATCGATCATAGAAAATTGTTCTACGATCATTGCTAAGTATTGCGTTACGGGCCCCAGGACAGCAGATCATCCGAAGATTTATACCGACGAACAATTACAAGTATATGTTGGTATCCAGCGTAAAGACACTACGCTGCTGTCCCCGGTCCACCATGCTTTCGACAATAGCCTCTCGGCTTTCCATTGTGGTTTGACTTGTATTTTCAAAGGAAAAGCCAGTTCGTAGTTCCTCTCTGCGCTTGATCAGAGGAAGGTCATTTGTACTAAAGTGACATGGTGGTTTAAAATCTGAGACAAGCACCAACTTTGATGTCTTGATTATTCATATATTCTTTTGAATTGTGGTTCTCATTTACATCCACAAAAAACCACAACGCGTCCACGAACGACTGGTTTTCAGTTTGCCAAGTACATTGTGCAACATGCTATGATATGCATTCAAAGTAGGAATGCAACAGATACCTTCATGAAGTGTTCATTGGTGTGCTATTCTAGTCACCTGGTCTATTCAATTTCTTCATCCTGCTATGTAAGGCAAGCTTACGTAATATTTTGCTTTGAAATCTGCCTATCATAATGAAAGGTCATTTGACCGAAAATTGTCCATAATAATAATAATAGGCATTTATATAGCGCCCTCTATCTAGAAATATTCTATTCCAAGGCGCGATGTTATCATTATTATTACCCCGGCTTTAGCTCGAGCTGCCTTTCAGCGCTCATGCATTCAAGGAATTAATCCTACCGGGTACCCATTCACCTCACCTGGGTTGAGTGCAGCACAATGTGAATACATTTCTTGCTGAAGGAAATTACGCCATGGCTGGGATTCGAACCCACGACCCTCTGTTTCAAAGTCTGAAGACTAATCCACTGGGCCACAACGCTCCATGAGTAACTACGAACTGGTCTATCAGGGCGCTACACAGAGAGGCTGTGTGGTGATTGCGAAACTCTAGTATTGTCCAGTCCGTTTCATTACAAATTACACCATGTGTATATTTCATTGTTTCATCTATATTGAAATGTATGAATAAATGGAATAACAAAATGTATTTATTGTGAATGGGAATTAATTAAATATAATTATAAAGAAATGAATGTCTTTCTTGTCCATTTCCATCCATCCTGTTCTCTTGTAAACACACAGTAAATACATGTGCATTATACAAGAACCAGTAACCGGTAGATGATAATCCAAAAGGTACAATTTGATTATCAAATTTTCTGAAAGAAATTTCTTTTCTGACTTTCAAGTAGAATTTTACTTTTTTTCCCTCCCATTTAGAATGATGTTTTATTGTATTTCAATAGCTCATTCACTCCCAGTGATGCCCTCTCTCCCTCGAATCCCGTCTCTGTATACCCAAATAATCTCCCATCCTGCCTTTTCTACCATCCCTCCCCCCTCTTTCTCTTAGTTTCCTTTCCATTCACTTTCACATTTTCTGAAAAACTAATCCAAAAGCAAGAGCACGACAAGAAAATACACTGACAAGAGATTTATTTGTTTGCACAAAAGTGGCAACGGTACACCCATAAAACCATGATAATAACAATCATAATGAAAACTACACAGCTCACACGAGAATGATAAAAACACATTTTTAAAATGCTTAGAAATTACAAAAAAAAAGATTTGTCACAAAAAACCATGACTGACAGATTTTTGCAATAGTACTAGATGTAAATATCACATAAGAATCTCGATTTGAATCGACACTTTGTTGGCTTTTATTACCATTGACTAGAAAAGTTTAAAAATGACTACCAAAATCTTATACTGATCAAGTGGTTTGTACTGGTTTGTTCCTGCACCAGGCTGTTAGGATATAAGGCATTAAAATATGTATATCTACTTTCCGAAAGGAACAATATATCATCAGATGGCTGAAAAAAGGCCGTACACAGGAGTGCAACAAATTGTTTACATTTAGGTTAGAAGTGTCGGCTCAGGCAAGCTTGCCGTCAAAATGAAGTGCACGCCAGGGCTGACGCCATTCTGTCAGCGTACAGTATTTGATGCACTAGTGTTAACACCCTTTGGTAAACCATGTGACAATATATGTTGTCACTTCAGTGTTCTTCGTGTATAAATTTATTTTTACTCATTCCAATTGCCATTCCATTCCAAGAATGAACAGTAGATTATACATGAAATACATGAATTCAAATTCTATAAAAAGAAACTAATTTAAGAGTTGTCAACAATACAAATAGATAATCAGTAACACATGGAAAAAAAAAAGATATTCACTTCAAGAACTAGACATAGAAAAGTACTTTTAAACATCATTCAGATTTAAAAATCAGAACCAAAATTGCAACCGACATTGAAAAGGATGAACAATTTATACATCCAGCAACAAATCAAACAAAGAATATACATGTATGTTCTTAGTACAGCAAGCACATTTTGGTGAGAAATCAAAGAAAATCAATTTAATTTTCTACACCACTACACAATCAACTTGAAGAGCATTAGAACTTAGAGATATTATGGAAAACATGATTGGAGATATATAATAATCCCAAAATAGGGACATAACATTGTGGACCTTTTTACAGGCTGGCCCTAAAATAACTTATATAGCATTCATCTAACTACAAGTATTCAACACACATTCAATCTCATTTTTATAATAATTACATTTTTATAATAAAACCAGATTGCAATCAATGTCAACACTCATCTCTCATATCTACACACATTGTCTACGATATCATCATAAATTCAGTGTTTTATGTTTAATCCTATGGATTTACTCCATAGAAATAAATATAAAACAGAAAATTAGAATTAAATTCGACACGAAAAAAAAAAGAGTTAAGAGAACCTAAATACCATTTTATAAGTTTTTGAAGTGCTCAGGATCTTTTCTATGTAAAAAGGAATTCAAATTTCTTTGCAGTTATTGGGCATTAACTTAATACTCTCACCCCCCCCCAAAAAAAAAAAGGAAATACAAATAAATTTAACAAAAAAAAACCTGTGAAAGTTGTGTCCAAATTACCAACAACCCAAGTCCTGATGCCCCCCTTTTTTTCCGAAATGTGGATTATCCCAAATGATATGGTTATAAAGTAATAAAAGTTACAGTATTATATTAATTCACCAATCAATCTGCATATTAGAAAGTACAATATAATGGCACACATGGAAAGACAATGCTTTAAACAACACATTGGCATATCACAGAATACTTACATCTCTTCCCTCCGACGACGATAGATTAAAACTAAATTTTATGCTTTCTTAAGACAACTTAAAATGTCTACTCTTCAAAACAATGTACGTGTATTCTACATTCAGTATAATTACCAGATTGAGATTACATATACTTCTTTCGAAGGAAATTTGCCATAAATATGTGGTGCATATAAAAACGAGCATGCTCCTCGATACATGCCTACCTATAGGATACCATTCAGGTCTCGCTACCACAAGTATAAAACTTCTTTGAGTCGAAGAAGCAGTAAAAGCAGAGAGATTTTTGGAGAAAAAAAATGAAAGTCTGCAAAAGCTTGATGAGAATCATAAAAGTTGGAGCATAAAATAATGGGAGATTTCAAGTTCAATGTTGTCATTTTAAAGTAGGTATGATGTCAATTTTCAAATAGATTGAAAAGTTGCTGTGCATTTTTTAGTGGTATCTAAAAAAGTAACTTGTCAAATCATATTTATCACACTTTGTCGAAGCATACATATATGCAACCTTCAAATCATATATAGGGGACTCTGCATAAGTAGAATGTTTTGGGACCACTGAATTCTGTCTACTTTGGGTAATTTTGACTTAGATGTTATTAACACACATTTTGCACATTCATGTCCAACATCTCTCTACTAATACTACTGCTGAATATATATGTGGTCGCGAGAACTGTTGCATCACTTGCTAAACCACCAGAAACAATGCACTCCTTACAGTTACATATCTCAAATACTATATAAAAAAATTGGTGGGTTATTTTGATCGAGGTACAGCATAACTACAAAATGTACTGTCATCAATTCAACATGTACTGTATGTAAAAAGGCACTCATCGTTTGATCACTAGAATTCTTTGGATGAAATTATTACTCTCGTTCATTATTTGGTACATGTATATTTGGAATTCTATAGAAAAACTTGATCCATACGTAAAATACATGAATTTTCGCTTCTTAGCTGATGATATTTCTGCATATTAATATGACATGATTACCGTTTGGTAGACAGAAAACATGAAATATTTTCTGCACTACATGTTAATTGCACATGGGCATCAATGAAAAGGCTGAACATGAATTTTCAGTTGACTACAAAATATGTTGAGCGTTACAATAAGTGAATATTTAGTACAAACAGCCGTCTTTCACATGCTTCATTGCAGGAAAAACAAGGCTTTTCTCTTGTATTGAACTCCCAAGATTTTTCTTTCTTAAACACTTTTGGATAACACTTTTAATCATAATTTAGCTCAATATCACATCAAAATCATTGACATATCAATTTACACTAGACATGGATATATGAGAGCGTAGTACTTCTTGAACTCACAATGTTTGTTATCTACATGAACCGTAAAAACACATCGTCGTTTGTTCATCAAACTACAGCAAGTGTATAAATCTTACCATAGCGATTGATTTTAATTACAAATATTTGAATTTTATTTACAACCATCCGACATGATATATTCTGTATCAAAAATCCTGAGGAGCAAACACTTGCTACATGTCACATCCTAAAAAGTTTGAAGTTAAGGTAACAAGTACAATTTATATTATGTGTGCTGTTTCACTTGTTATATCAAAATCTAGATTATGTGCAGATGTATTATTCCAAAGTTAAACATATCATTAAATTTCTTTCTGAATGAATTGCCTTGGCCAAGTTAGAATATTTACAAAAAGTTGAAAAAAATGAAAATATTTTCATTCTTTCTCAAGGATTGGAGAACAGTTGCTATTATTCATGGTTTGAAGAAAAAAAAATCCTTGTCAAGATAGGTGCTATTGACAGAGGGCATATGTCTCTCAAACACTCCCAGAAAAATGTTGCAAAAAATGAGTAAGGTGAGTCTATACTTTGGGAAATATACAGCAGAAAATTTGGCAAACTAGGATATCTGGCTAAGGATTGCCGCTCGGTAAGAGTCTACATACAAATCAATGTTTTATAAATATGATCTTAAGAACTTGAAAAAGCAGGTGGGTTTCAAAGTTGCATAAGTCCATTGATGACAAGAAGAATATATTGTTATAGTACACATGATACATGTACCATCTAAGAAGATGAAGCAGCAAGAAGATGGATTGAAGGGTTTAGAGATATGCCATACGACACAAGGAAGACTGTTCACAACAATGTCTTAAGTCCAGGACGAAAGAACCAAAGTTAACCCAGTGGATACTTGATGATTATGCCATAACACACATTTTCGTAGACCGCAGCCAATGTGTACATACAGGCTTGGTCTCCGACAGGTTAACTTTTATTTTCTTCCATTGTTCAGGCATTGTATCCAGGCCTGGTTGTTTCGGGAGTCACATTCTGCCATCCTGAAGGATAACGTATGGATGACCCCATAGAAAGAAAGAACATGATGGCTTGTATGCTTATATGGCACAAGCAACTTGGCAGGAAGTTCAATCCGTGATCTTGATGGCCTGAATTCACGAACGTGGGTTAACTTTACTCACTTTCATTTATTGCAAATTAGAGCAACTAGGGATTAAACTTAGCCCATGTTGTCAAATGACGTAATTTAACCCACCTTTTTGAATTCACACATTAATTTTATAGCAAAACCCCTTTTCACCGCTCAGCTGGCATGCCCCCCTGTGACTATAAATCCATCCAGTCATCAATGGATTCAAATACAGGTATAATAGTAAATACAAAAGAAATACGTTGCATCTGGTGGTCTAGCAATCTGAGGCCCCAAACTTCTTGTCTGCGTACCGGTACGAGGAGACATCATCGTCATAGTAATCACTGTAAAATAAGAAGACAGAAACGGTGATTCAGAAAGAATCTTTACATTCATCATAGGTGACCATACACGTAACAAAACTTTCAGGAAATTCTTTGAGGAGCCCCATATCTGCACAAGTCACTTTGTTGCAGGCATTTTTATTTCCAGGGGCCACTTTTAACCACAAACTGACTAAATTTGCAATTAATGGATATAAAGCTTTGGGAATTGTCCAGGGCTCTTTTTAGCATTCATAACAAAACTTCCCAGGGCCCCAATGTAATTTTTCCCTGCTCGGTTGTCACATGGAGCTGGTACAATGTCCAGCAAATAAGGATCTACTCATCACTTGTTAACGTGGCCCCAGCTAAATTGTTTGTACTGTTCACATGCATAAGTCAATCAGTGGCCTGGAACTCAAGAGGTTTGAAGCCCTATAAAAGGCATGGGCCAGTATTCACAAAGGTGGTTTTGAAAACCCACGGTTGAATCCATGGTTTATGCAGATTTCCTGTATGAATTACGCTTATTTTACCACCTATCGAGCGCATGTTTAAAAAATGTCCAATGCTGATATGCGCTTCTGTCACTGTGTGCCAAATTGACGCCTGTTACCATGGTTAGATACACTATTTTATTCATGAGTCCACTGTTTGAAGAGTGGACTCATTAATTAAAAAACAGTGGACTCATGAATAAAATAGCGTGAATAACCATGGCAACAGGCGACAATTTGGCGCACTGTGAAAAAAGCGCGCATCAGCATTGGACAGTTTTTAATATACGCTGTAAAATAAGCGTAATTTATACAGGAAATCTGGATAAACCATGGACTAAACCGTGGGTTTTCAAAACCACCTTTGTGAATACGGGCCATGGAGTCTCTTATCACCTAATTCAATAATCAAACTATCACTTTGAGTTTGATGAATAAATGAATATCATTGTACCCGATTATACAAGAAACTTTGCAGAAATCAAATTTGCTAAAAATATGAAATGGGTCAATAATGTGAATAGGCCAAAAAATTTATTAATAAGTCAAGAAAATTTCCCTGAACCATTAAATGCATAGGTAAATATAAAACATTTCCTTGGCAATTTCTTGGCCCATACATTTTGATAACATAATATGCAATCATATCTTGATCCCATTGCCCCCCCCCCCTTTTTTGGGGGGGAGGGGTGCTTCGCTGATTTATGTGAGTCAAATTTTGTCAAACTGTTTGGTTTGACTAGTGCAAAGTTTATTGCATAGAATCGCAATATTAGTAATCAAATAAACCGGGCCTTGCCTTACAAAGCACTGCGACTGACCGGATCAAGCACAAATATGGAAATCCACTAAGTCTACATCCACAACATGAATGTTCATTCAAATTGTGATGCATACTCATGCATGCATATCTTAATTAATCTGTGTGGTCCCTTTGTTTCCAAGGCAACATTTATGTACATTTCCTATATCAATAATTATGACATTGATGGGTTTCCACAATTATGATTAATTGGATCAATCGCAAGTCTTTGTAAGACAGGGCCATGGTGTATGTTAAACATGCCCATGCACCTGTTAATAAAACTAAAGTGTTAATGATTAGGAAAACAAATATGAACCAAATCAAAGATATTAACAATAATAGTGATGCTGTATGCTAGAAAACAAGTACATGTGTATATCATTGATGGTTAATATGGTAATCGTATTCACTTTAATGATGGAAGGAAGCAAGGAATATTCTGTTCTCCCTCTCGTATTAAAGCTCCTGCCAATTTCTATTGGTGATACACATTATATATGCACAGCCAACCTCCCCCCCACACAAACTATTCCAAATATATTCTGAATATCTACCAAAATATCAATCATCGGATAATACTCATCCAAAGGGCACCCCCCCCCCATGCCACCCACAGCATAGAATACACTGAAAGCCTGGGTCACATGGCATTTCGGACAGCTTGTTCCAATAACCAGAGATAATTACCAACCTGGAAAAATTAGTACGCTGAATGTACTCTCAAAGTGACAGAGAATTATTACATTTATCATGTACTTTGTAATATTTCTGCAGATTGTGAAAAGGACCCACATAATTCAATATCATTTTATTGCACTGTTAAACAATAAAAATGTAGGCAATTAAGTACAGCAGGGAAATAAAGGACTAAACAATTATCCCTCGGTTCCTTCCTTGGTATAAACAGGAAGAAGTGTTCCACCTTTCCAAGTGAAGACTTGAATTCTAAAACAAATATGAATAATGGCCGTATAATAGGTTAGTGATTACACATACACCACAAATAGATATATATTGGCCCATATGAGACTGATAACAAAATGCTAACAATCACAACAGTATGATCACAAGAAAATGAAAAGAAAAAGGTTAGTAGATAATAAAAAAATTGCAATGGTTAGTGGAACAAAACATTCAAATGCTCAACAAAATGATTAGTCGGACAATGGTGTGTACAGATTGTTATTCCACTTTTTTCACTCTCATTAGCAGCATCCGTTCACCCATTGTAAATTACTTTAATATTTTTTTTAATGCAACGTAAGTAGTAGACCAGAAGGACATAAATGCAGGAATTTCCTTTCATGTTCAAAACCCATAGGCCCGTTTTCTGAAGTATGGAGAGCCAATTGTTAGAGATATCATATTTCAGCTTATTTGGCTCTCAAATCATTCATAATTGTCTATGAAGTATAAATAGATAACCGTCTTCACCATTGAAGAATCAGGAAAGAGCACAGTAAATATAAGATACATAAAACTTTTTTAAAAATTTGACACTTTTGGCTTCCCATAATTTTAGCACAAAGTTAGACCATGGTCTAAGTTAAACCTGACTTCGGAATACGGGCCAAAGACAAAAGACTGCAGATTCCTCATTCCAAGAAAAAGAAGAAAAAAGTCCAAACACGACAGCTCTTGTGTTCAGAAGATAAAGGTAAATAATCATCATCCCAAAAGAAGATGCGGGGGGCGTCGTGATCTAGTGGTTATGACTCTTCTTTCAATCTTAGGGACGTGGGTTCGAATCATTCCTAGCCATGGCATGTTTTCCTCCAGCACGAAATTTACTCACATTGTGCTGCGCTCAACCCATGTGAGATGAATCGGTACCTGGTAAGAATTCATTCCTTGAAACGCGGCGTGCATAACAGCTGCTCTGCTAAAGCCATGGCAATTATACTGCATTACTGTAGAGCGCTTAGAGACTTCTGATAAAGTGTTAAGCACTATATAAGCAAGTATAATTATCATTATTATTATTATCACACGTAGTCATTTTCTTGAAAACCCGACTACGGCATCTTATGCTCTCACGATTAAACAAACTAATCCCCAACAAAAATGCAAGCCAAAATAACAAAACACAACAAAATAATAAGAAACAAAAGATTTTTTTATGAATTGGCTTCCAATTCAGTTGTTGATTTTGTTCTTCAACCTTAGGATTGCCACTAAAAAAAAGGGTGCCTATACGTTCAATGTAAACAAATTAAAGTATAGATCGAACTGTACTCCCAATACAATGCCATTAGCACATATCTGCAGCTATCTGATAAACAATAAAAATGTCACAAAAATTCCACTTTACAATCAGGATATTCATACAGCTACTCACTTTTTAAAAAGTTTTAATGTTCACGGGACTCATTTGATGCATGTGTTTTTTCAAATCAATAATTACATTATTAGAATGATTAATTAATTTTAAAATATAAAACATGAATAATCTATTTTTAAACAATTTTCCCTCCAAACTTATCTTTTACAAAGTATAAGTCTTTTAAGGCCAGATGATTAATTACAATTGATACAAGTTCTATGCAATATTATTATTATTTGGTATAAATGAGGAGCATCTCCCTAGCATACTAGAATTGCTGATGTGTTTAATGTTTTAGATATATAGAGAGTTATAGTTTCAAGCATACACACAGTTTTTCGTTTAATGTAACACTTAAATATGTTTGCAATTATAAGATTTGAAAGTAGCAAAAATATGGTTATTTAAAAGATTCCCTATAAAATGAATAAAATTCACTCTAATTGATGTTATCTCTCAAAATTACTTGCATTGTAAGTAAATGAAAACTAATGGATGTGTATAGGCATCTGTTATTGTTTAACAATGATAATACAATTCATTGTTTTAAAATGAAATATGTGTTAGCTTATTTTTTATTTCCACTTTCAGCCCTGAAAAATCTCATGACATGGTATGGAATTCCATGTGTAATATCATAAATGCATTATTATTTTCAAATGAATAAAAACTTGCATATTAATGAAAGAGATTAGTCCTAGAAAAATTAATATATAACATGGTCTCATACTGAGTTTATAACTAAAACACAAGAACGCTACCTACTTAAATCAAATTGAAAACAAAATATTATATTAATTAAGGGGGGAAATAGTGATATTATGGAAAATAAAACAAATTATAAAGAATGTTTCCATAATTAAAAAAAGAATTAGAAATATTTATTTGTTCCAAAATTTGGCTCATCATTATTTACTTCTGAGTTCAACTCCAACTCCACAGCAATATTCTCCACAACGGGTCCATCACCTTGCCCCGACTCCCCTTTTCCTAAAATGGGAGAGTCCTTTCCAACATTGGAATTCATGTCCGGTCTGGGATCCACCATTCCGTGAAGAGGGGGGTTGTGAGGAAGACACACAGGGAGGTGCAGGGTGAAGCATGAAAATGAAATAGGGAGGTTTCATGAAACAACCTGTCATAGTGACTTTCAATGAAAATGGTTAAAAGCTACTGAAATCCTTGCATCTGATTGGCCGAGAGTGAATTGAGCAGTGAAAATCACTGACAAGGTGCTTTATGAAATGCTCCCATGGATAGAAAGAGGAAACCAGACAATGTAATGAATATAATTGCATTAAATACCACAAACAACACATTTAGGAAACAAAGTGCTTCATTCATTCCAAAGGAAATATCCAAAGTTGTTGCATTCTTTTTCTAGTTGGGGTTGTTTTGGTATGTTATACTTTGCATTTTTTCACCAAAAAAATACTTTCAACATTTCATGCCAGGTATCATTTCACATGTTCATATCACTATCATACTGTTTCAAATTAAGTTTGGATAGAGTATTTGTATTTTTTCTGCTGGTGTTGTAATAACTTGCATTTTTCATATTAACCAATATGCATTGCACATTTTATTTCAAGTGCGGAAAATCACATATTTATATCAATATCAATCGGATCTTTCCAAATAAGGTAAAGATACATGAACAAAGTCTTTGACTATATTGTTTTAAGATGCTTCATAAAGTCATTTATGATTTCCGCTAGAATGAAGAAGCACAGAAAGGACATGACAGTACAATGAGACACACAATACGTTACAAAGACAGATATCTGGCAGCATGTTCACACATGAGCTTATCACTGCAACAGGCTATCAAGCTCAACACTGCAGTTGCCATTGCATGTGCATTATAAATAGATATAGAAAACTATTGCATAAGAATTAGGTTCAATGAAACAACATTGAAGCAGGGAGCCATATGTTAACACACCATTAAAGAAACCATATGAACCACCGGTGCATTGGGGTAAATGAGCCGTTCACATAGAGCAAAGTGATGGTTAAAAATCATAATATATATTATACACGTCAGGCATAGAGATGGTGTAAAAAAGAAGACAAGTTTGAACACAATTTATCCTGCATCAACAATCTAACCCTGTTTTGTTGAAGTATATTAAAGTGTCTCATTTTTGCGAATGCTTCATTACTATAACTTCAGCGACAAGAAATGATCAAACCTCAACAACAATTTAAAGGAAAGCATATCACCATTGTTGAATTGAAATTATTTCCATTTTTTCAGCTGGCTGTGTGATTTCTTTTAGATGATGAAATTCAAAATTTAGGATGATGTTGTTCCTTACTTTCCTTTGTTTATAAACTGGGATATATAGAAGAAAAAAGTGAACTTTGTGACTAATATGAGAACATCTTAAAAAAGATAAACCCTTAAAAACTAAATATCTTTTTTTTTCTTTCTTTTTTTCATTCCTCCCCCCAAAAAAAATCATAACTTAATAAAGAGTCATAACCCAAATTTGATATTAATTTTCAGAAAGTTTGACTTTTAAAATATCTGAGTGCTACTCTATTTTCACTGATAAAGTAGATTATAAAGCCACTTGGACTACTATTGAACCAAAGAAAATGTTACTCCAAAAGAGTCCTGAATTAATTTTCTTTTTAGTATATTCCTACAAATAAATTCAAATTGTTTATCACATCACCACGCAATGTAATAAGCAAAGCGTAAATATTGCATGTGAAATGTTATTCTGCTTGCATAATTAGTCTAAATTTGTCTAAATGAGTATTATTTGCAAGCTTCATATCTTAACTTTTTGAGCAGTATCTACTGTAATTGTTCCTATAGGTAATTTCATGCAACAGGAATTAGTCATTGCGCAGAGACTACAGGTAAAAAAAATCAATTGGATTATGTAATCTTTGTAGTGAACTTTGATGTAAAGGATTTGTATGTTGATGATTTATTAATAAAAACAAATAAATAAAAAATATGACCATATATCATAAGCATTTCAATATAAATCTTTATTTTTAATAAGTTTTGATATTCCTTCAATTGAAAAATGGGATTTGGACAGGCAGGCTTATATATAATCCTTAATGAGTTTTAAAGGATTTTATGTTCAGTGTTTTGTTTTTGCTACTGAAATATGTTTTAATAACACTATCTTTCTCCTTATATTCTTTGATTATATTCTTTGAAATCCCCACTAAAGTAAAATTCTTCAATCAATCCAGCACTTGTGTCAATTACTATGCTGGTCAGTTATATGTTATTTGAAGGCTCCTCATCTTCATTTACAAACAATACAAATGTCAAAATCCATTTTGGTTGATTTTTTTATTGTTTGTTAAGGATGGACAATGATAGAGCCTTAACAATGACCTGAAAATATTCAATAATCTATTCCAAAGTGCAACCTACTACCAAAAGTAACGAGAAAGTTATTTGTGTGCTGAATATACAGATATAGCCAGACTAAGTGAAAAAAAATAATATTGTCACAATGTGCTCTGCACAGAGTGCAAAAATAGAAAGCTATGAGGTTAGAAAACAACCATTTATTATTATTTCTTATATCATCTGATATTTTGTAATGACACTCTTGATCTTCCCCATATCAACCTTTCACGGCAGAACACTTTACACGAGACAAGCCAAGGGTTAGATAATTCCAATGCAGGATAAACTCGTCAAAACTTGCCTTTCCACCAAGTTCAAAGGCTGACCCTTTAAACCGCCGTTTGCAAACAATTTCTACAAATAAGCAAGCAAAGAATAAGGGTTGATGAATGTATACCTTTTAAGCTTTTTGAATATGGTCTAAATTTCCTCATTTCTTTCTTACACAGCACTAAAAGATCAAAACGAACATATAACATTAATACATGTATTCAGAACTGATCATGATTGAAGAAACCAAATAAAAGGCAATTTAAGAAAATCTTCATTTTCTACATGAACTTTCAAGGAGTATCTTTAAAGATGTTGAATTTTTGTCTTCTTATCCGAGTGGACGATTTCCAACAAGACATTCCATCTCCCATTAGTGTTTTGATTTCCATGTTTCACAAGAAATGGGTTCTATCATCAATCATCCAATCAAACAAATCTTTGAAAAAAACAAAATTATCTGCCTACTGCATGAATTTAAACAGAAAAAAAAAATCTAATCAAATCAAGAATAAAGAAGGAAAGGGGTTTGTTCCCTTTCTTGTAAAATGCAACTGAAATACATATTTATGTTATTTAACATAATACAACTTATGTGTCCAGTTCTGAACAATAAAGAACAAGTAATATCAGCGGTGATGGGGTACTCATTGTGCTGAATTTAATTGTTTGCGAACTTTGTTTTATAAAAAGCACTTTGAAAAAGTGTTGTTATAACATATTTAATCCTATGAGAAAAAGTTTCATGGGATATAATGCTGAAGGAATATGTTTGACAGAGGCAAGCTAAAAACAAAATTGAATCAAGGATTTGAATAAGAAAGGAGGTTGACAGAAGTTGACATTTTAACATTTTCTGTTCATAAGACTTCTTGAACTAAAATAATCATTAGATTTATGAAATTCTTACAGGAAATAGCAAGAACATAAGAAAATAAAGATTAAAAGAAACAAATTTCTGCGAAAAGCAATACAATTTTAGATTTTTGAAGGGCAATCTGTAATTAGCTGTTGATATTATGGAAAGCTTCATGAATTCTTTTTCAGACTACTTTCATTTAGGTGATAATATGAAATGATAAAAAGGGAACAAAATTTCCTTCTGGAGAAAATGGGGAAAATCCGGGGGGAACTGGAATAAATTAATTTGTTAATTTTTTCCTGAAAGAGACATCAAGTTTGTTTAGTGTTTCTAGACTACTGACCCATCTTTAGTCATAAGAGGTTCGGACTCGGCTTGCGGGGTCGTCTCGGGTGCGGGAGCCTCGACGTCGTCCGGCTTGCCGTTCTCGACCGGTTGGTAGGTGGGGGGTCCGTCTCCGGGCGGGCTCGATGGTTTGGTACCACTGGTGGGGGGGGGTAAAGAAGGGGATGGATGGAAGAGGGGGGCATGGAGGGAACGAGTAAGGTGTGTTCTCATTAGATAACAAGAATATGAATGGCATTGGTGACATGGAAACGAAGATGCAACATGAAAAAGCACGTTTTTTTTAGAAAAGATCGTTGCAAATGAAAATCAACTTGTCGAAGCAAAGCTTTAATAGAGAATACTCGTATGGCAATATTTAAATGGAATTTGAGGCAAATTCATTTATAGATTTGAGGAAACAGACTCGAAAATATGAATAATCATGTACATCAGTATTTACATATTTCAATATGGTTCGTAAGGTAATGATTGATTGCACAAATTATACCGTTAAAACTACATTTTCCATTAATGGCAACTGCCATGCTCAATATTTCTATGGATCTTACAAATAAAGGCAAAATTAAATATTTTTGGCAAATTTAATTCAACTAAACACAAGCACAAGAGAACAAATGTTGAGGAAAATATTACATACATAAGGAAAGAAAGTAAAATTTTGCAGAGGAGAGGGTGAACAAGAATACAACCAATGTCCACATAACAGAAAATCCTGAACATTACTACTGATATAACGAAATTAGCAGATTTCACGACAATTCAGCCTTTCAAAAAGGCTTCACAAAGATATTGAATTACTCATTCGAATGCCGGATGTCTCAACTAAAACAACCATTCTACTTTCTAACACAATATAATACAACGACTAGTTCAACATTGATAAAATACAAAAATGTATATTTGTAATGGGATTTTTTTTTGGCAAGGTGATAACAGGTAGAAATGTATGACAGGAAGGGGAATGAAACATACATGTAGGGGCTAGGCTTACATGTATATACTTACCTCTACACACAAAAATAAATCACTCATTTAAATTAACATGTTTTTATTCATCAATTACCCGATCCTCTTATTTTTTCATATTACGTCAGGCCTGCTATCCACAGAAATGTTTTTTGGTCTGTATGTCCTTATATTGACCCAACAAAAAAAATTATTTCACTTTATCCAAAAGACAGGCTACTGTCTGGTGCATTACTGTATTAACTCCAATATTTACATCCAACTTTTTGATGAAAATATGAAAGGGAAAAATAAATTGTGGGTTTCATGAATGACAAAGAAATGGAAACAAGTATCGAAAGCTCTGCAAACTTCAAGTCTTCTTTTCTGGCAAAATTCAATGGATATCTGGAACCTGTCTTACAAAGATTTACGATCACTGATCCAATCATCCGCAACTATGGAAAGCCAGCAAAGTCAACATATAAAATGCATGTTTGCTCAAAATTTTTTCTAGATATGAATGTATGTATATCCATAAATTCACTGATTTCTTGACAGTTCGGTGTGTTCAGCTTTGTTTACAAAGGTCATTTTGCACATTTCCTGTAGAAAATATTATGACACTGATGGATTTCCATAGAGTTACGATTGATTGGATCAATCGTAGCTCTTTGTAAGACGGGGCCCAGGGATATATATCTTTCTTCATTGCATCAAATCCACCTACTCCCTAACTGATCTGGGGTCCGTTGCAGAAAGAGTTGCGTTTAAACCCAAGTCAAAAAATCAATCTCAAGTCCCAAATGCGCGCTGTTGATTGGTTGAAAATCAAGTTGTGCATGAATTTTAGAGTTGCTATTGATTGCAACTCTTTCTGCAACGGGCCCCTGATCAATCAACTGTGGACATTGTACATAGTTTTCCTTAGTTTCACTACTTAACAACGCAAATCACACTACATGTACAGTGGTGCTAAAATGTTAGTGAACCCCACCAGAAAATGAACATTTATAACTAAGTGAACCCCCCCCCCCCCAGAAAAGTGTTCATATTCTATCATGGTTGAGATATTTGATTGTGAAGTCTGCAGATGGAATTACATCCAATAAAGTTTGTTTCTCTGGGCTCTCCGAACACTGTTTCAGCACGGAGGAGTGCATTTTCTGGTGGGGTTCACAACTTTTTAGCACTTCTGTATATCACCTACCTATGTAATCTTATGTAACTACATTCTTCAAATATTACTTGACATCCAGAATGTATGAATACCAATGACTGTGTTGTCTTTGATATTTTGTCTTCAAATTAATATTGTGTTGTTCTTTTGGTAATACACATAAATTCAAACAACGGGGGTAACTAATATTTGAATCTGGGTAATTCAGGGACACACTAAAATGCAGTAAGTTTATCTAAATTGAGTGAGTACTTCTGCTGATAGTTTGTTGTTAACTACATGTACATATCAAATTGTCAAACACATAAAATATCACACGTAACAATAAATAAAAACAAAGTTGACACATCGTTTCTATTCAAACACACCCAGGCTCGGAGGTACTCGCCGTTATCTCGTCTGTCGTGATACAGTTCTCACCATCGTCAATGTTGAGGGCGCTCTTTGGTTGAGAACCTGCTTTAGCATTGCTAGCGTAAAGCATGTTAACCAATAGAAGTGCGTGCATTTACAAGAATTGACAGAAATATAAAGTTATCAATTAAAGTTACTTTTTCTTCCTCCTACTCCCCTAAACCCTTCTTGTTTCTTCCACCTCAACTCTGTGCTCACTCTCTCCCTCTTTCTTTACTCCTTCTCTTTATACCTCGTTCTCATTTTCTTTATCTCTCACTTTACTCATCTTTTTTTTCCCCCTTTCTCTTTCTGTACTAAACTGAGTTGAGCAATATGTCACATGAGATGTCACATGGTACGGCACATGACTTAAACAAATGAAATTGAAATTACACATATGATATGATTGTAAACAGGATATAACTACATGTACAATGTAAATTGGCAATATCCTGAAATAATTCAAAGGTAATAACATTGAAGTTCAGCCTCTCTAACCTCCTGTTTGTCGTATATTAGGCTACCTACCCTATCCCTATCTCCTTCTACTTCCCTCTCATTATTCATCCCATTCTATTCTGATATTGATATGGATTTCCCACCTTTCACCCCCCTCAGTTTTTTTGCTCCCACTCCCAGTCACACCCCACCCCTATAAAGCCCATAGCCCCCCCCCCCCCCCCCCGCCCCTGCTACATTCCTTTTAATCTCACATAATTTTTTGATAGTTTTCTGCCACCCTCTCCATTTCCTAACTTCTCTTTTTCCGTTATATTGCCTTTTCACCACCTTTCTTCTGTATTCTCTATTCCTGTTTCTCCTATATATACCAACTATTATACCATCCTAGTCTATCGGCATATTCTCCCTGCCAATAAACTCCTCCTTTCAATCCCAGGTGAGATTTAACCATTGGATTTGTCTCAATACTAGACTGCCGTACTTTGGCAAAAGAAAGCAAGTTACGAAAGTACCATTTGTTGTAAATGAGCAATGTGTGTTCATCATTTACATGGCGTCAATGCAATTTAACAGCATCTTTTCTTCAATATGTTTCCATAGAACGATCATTTCTTCCAAAAATTTTGCCTGAACGTGCAGCATACAAATAACTCAAATTTGACTGATGTGTCAACTTACTTGCTTCCTTTTGCCTAAGTTGGGCAGTAGAACAGAGTAATTTGCATAGACTTAGAAATACAACCAACCAACGCTAATTGTTTTTTTTTTCAAGACTTACCCATACTCTTCCTCCCCCATCTCGATCTCGTCTTTGGACGACGGGGCCGCCTTGCCGCAGCAGTTCACGCAGATGAACATAAGCACACCGCAGTCGTTCATACAGAAACAACAAACGTCAATGAGAATTAGGAGGATGATGAAGCATGCCACCACGATGGCCACGATCTCCGTCGTCCCGAGCGCACCGATTTGCTGCTCGGGTCGGTCTGGAAAGAGTAGAGCATTGTAATGAAATAAAAAGTTTAAATAAAACAGAACTAGTAACTGATCCACTTTCAGTGCAAGGGTCTGCCTGACATAGCAATAAGCACTGTAAGGATCCTGGATTTGAAGTATTGCTAAAGATATTTATCAGGTTGGTCTGCGGAAAAGAACGATCACTGTGATGAATCAAATGCAAGTATTCAATAGACTTCTTTACACTTGATACAATTCAAAAGCTATACCTGACATAGCGACAAACACTTTTTGCATAATGGACTCGAAGAATCGCTAAAGACATGAATTAACTGATTCTGGTTAATAAAATATCTTGCCAGAGTGTCCTTAGAAAAAGAAAGTGGACTGATTCATGAAATATATTATCTGTGTAGTCTATACCTGTATCTCAAGCAAAAATAAAGCAAGCACTGATAGTCCCAAGTAGAAACTTCCTATATTATAAATTGCATATACAGTATATAAAAAGCAACTTTCATTAAAAAACCTATACTTGACTCTCAGTCAGAAATCTATAGGTTATACACTGCATGAGGGCAAAAATAATTGGCTGTGAAAGACCCTACACTACTTCCAGTCAGAAAATACTTCATACGTTACAAGGTTCAGAGTAAATGGCTGTGAAAGCCCCCTAGACTTACATGGCTTTTCCGTTTGGAAATCAAATCCACCGCGTGTCTTGAAGTTTAGTTGGGCAGGTTCACTATCTCCCTGGCTGTTGCGAGCTCTCAGTTCCACTAGGTAGTACTTGTTTGGGTTCAGCGGTTGAAGCGTGGCCTGGGTCTCTGTGTACACGACTTCAAACTCATTAGCCGGTCTCGATCCTAGCTGATCATCATCAGGACCATCAACCTAATAAGAAAATATTTCATGTGTTAGCAGGATTGCAAAAAAAAACAATGTATTTTCGAGATGAAATATAAAGATAATTATCGGCAGTTATACAGCGTCGTATATCTCGAAATAATCAACTGTGAGGCAAATCTTCTTTAATAACCTTTAGCTTGAGATGCCACTTCCAGAGCTCCATAACACAAAGCATAACAATTGATCGTACGCTTGATTTTTACGATTGATCGTACATTGTAGTCAATGCAATCAATCGTGAACATTTGTTCTACGATCATTGCTAAGCTTTGTGTTACGGGCTCCAGAGCTCGGTGCATTCAAGGAACTAATATTTCAACTTTTTTAGCAGGATTGTAAAAGAAAAGTTTTACAGTGGAGCGTGCAGAGGTAGACCTTCCATTAGTCACAGAAATCACAGAGGGAAATGAATTCACAGACCAAAATATACAAAACATGTGTAAAATTCAAATATATATGTGGTCCCAAGACAAATTCTCAGTAATTGGGCTAAATTGATAGTAGACCAAGTGGGATTAGCCATATGGTGTTAGCCGATCGGACAACTAGACCTTCTGCTTGTTGGCTAATTCTCCTTATCGCGTATAGCCGATACTGCAGCAATACAAACTATCAATATCAATATGCATTGGCGGCGGAAGCCAAAAATTTTAGGGGGGGGGGGACCACAAAAACATTTTGACAAGCCAAAAAAAAGGTTATCAACCAAAAATTTTTGAGGGGACGCAGGAAAAAAAAAATTGACAAGCAAAAAAAAAAACAAGTGGAATGCCTCTGGCCGTCTCACCTGCATCACGCGATTCAATATAGCAGCAGTGCTGATTTTGAAAACTACTATAACTCGCACAAGATGTTCAGTGATACTTGGTTACTCTTATTTCCACGTTTTATGAACTAGACCAATACACTTATAGAGATATGATGGCAATTCAACAAATACCCCCAACGTGGCCAAAGTTCTTTGACCTTACATGACCTTTGACCTTGATCATGTGACCTGAAACTCGCACAGGATGTTCAGTGATACTTGATTACTATTATGTCCAAGTTTTATGAACTAGACCAACACACTTTCAAATTTATGGCTGTAATTCAACAAATACCCCAATTTGGCCAAAGTTCATTGACCCTAAATGACCTTTGACCTTGATCATGTGACCTGAAACTTGCACAGGATGTTCAGTAATACTTGATTACTATTATGTCCAAGTTTCATGAATCAGATCCATAAACTTTCAAAGTTATGATGGTAATTCAACAGATACCCCCAATTCGGCCAAAGTTCATTGACCCTAAATGACCTTTGACCTTGGTCATGTGATGTGAAACTCATGCAGGATGTTCAGTGATACTTGATTAACCTTATGTATAAGTTTCATGAACTAGGTCCATATATTTTCTAAGTTATGATGACATTTCAAAAACTTAACCTTAGGTTAAGATTTTGATGTTGATTCCCCCAACATGGTCTAAGTTCATTGACCCTAAATGACCTTTGACCTTGGTCATGTGACATGAAACTCAGGCAGGATGTTCAGTAATACTTGATTAACCTTATGGCCAAGTTTCATGAACTAGGTCCATATACTTTCTAAGTTATGCTGTCATTTCAAAAACTTAACCTCAGGTTAAGATTTGGTGTTGACGCCGCCGTCGCCGCCGCCGCCGCCGCCGCCGCCGTCGCCGTCGGAAAAGCGGCGCCTATAGTCTCACTCTGCTATGCAGGTGAGACAAAAAGGTTATCAACAAAAAATTTAGGGGGGGATCGTCCCCCACACCTAAAATTTAGGGGGGGGGGGCACGTCCCCCCCGCTTCCGCCGTCTATGTCAATATACAGGCTTATTTTGTTGGGACAAAGCGCATCAGCTGATCAACGCTACCATTTGCAGCTTACCAGCTCAGCTGATTTCATTGTTTCTCTAGCTCTACCGAATTCTTAAAATTGTTTTATCATGGATCACTTCAACATTTGACAGTTCAACAACTTTTTTACAGTCGATGTGTTACAAACTCTAGGAAAAGACGATCAGGGGCCCGTTTCATAAAGAGTTAGAACTGTTGTAACATTGCCATTATGGCAACTACCATGGCAACAGGGCTCAGCAGCCAATCACAATCAAGGTTACCATGGTAGTTGCCATAATGGCATAGTTACAACAGTAGCAACTCTTTATAAAAGGGCCCCAGGTGTTCTCATTGGAAGTACCCTTCACAGCGATGAAACAACATTTGCTCCGGTCTTCATATCCCAGAGGGCATATAGGGCTATTAGAGTTAGGATCATAATAGAGTTTTTGGTTCAGAATAATGTACAGATATTAAGGATAAGGGCCGATTTAGTTTTGGAGGTTAGGTATTATGTTTGGCAGATTTTCCATCCAAGAAATTGTCGCCGGAGCAAATGTCGTGGAGCCCTCAGAGCATCCAGGGGCAAATTGCCGATTCGTCTTCTGCCAACTCGTCCACTCATCACATTGTCTATCTTCATTTAGTCTAATGCCATTCCGTCCAACATTTCTTCTAACAGCCATTTGGTCCAATAACCATTGGTCCAATAATCACTTTGTCTAATCACCTGTTTCCTCTATGACCATTTCATATCCTAACCAGTTGGTCTAATACCCATTTTCTTTTCAATCATTTCGCCCAATGAGCACTTTGTCCAATTAGACCACATGGTATGTGGACTAAATGGCTATTGGACCAACTAGTTATTAGACGAAACGGCAATTGGACCATGTGGACAGTGGACGAACTGAAAGTAGTCCAAATAATAGTAGACGAGTTGGTCATTGGACGAATTGGCATTAGACCAATTGAAAATAAACCCATCAAGGTACTTGGAAGCACGGACTTACGCTGGAAGGAGATGTTTGCTCTTGATATTGTCGAGTATCGCCTATATGGAATAGCAAAAATTGAACGGAAATCCTACCTGGGCGTACTCGATGTGGTAGTAGGTGATGGCAGAACCACCGTTATCCTGTGGAGGCTCCCAGGTCAGGATGTACTTCTCCGCGTATTCTGAACCGTCATCCGACGTGATCCTGGGCTTGCCTGGGGCAGCTGGGGGCGACAAACACGTGGTACGGAGCGAGGGATGGGAAGAGAGGCAGATGGAGTGATGGTGAGAACGAAGAAGCAGGAGAATAAAGAAGCAGAAGGATGGAGCGGGAGAAGGATGGAGTGCAGTGGTTAGAAGGGAGGTGGGATTGGAGACATATATTCAAATGCAGGATCGGTGTGATTAAGGATTGTTAGTAGAAGATGGAAAGGGAGACAAGGGAAGGGAGGATTAATTAATTACAAAATTGGATGAGAAGGGAATGGACAAGGAAAGAAAGGAAAGAAAAGTAGATGGCAAGGAACAAGTTTAATAGAGAATTATTCGAAAAAGGAGAGGTAAGTGGGGGTAAATAAGAAAATTCACAAGAGAAGGGAGAAGGAAAGAAAGAGCAGATGGGAAGGAACAAGTTTAACAATAGAGAATTATTCGATAAAGGGAGCGGGAAGTGGGGGTAGATTAGAAAATTGTATGAGAAGAGAAGGGGCAAGGAAAGAAAGAAGAGTAGATGGGAGATAAATATGATAAGTTATTTCATTATTTGAGAATGGAATTGGCATAAGGAGTGTGGGAAGTGAGGATTAATTGGAAAATTGAGTGAGAAGAAAAGGGATAACGATGAGTGAAGGGAAGGAGAAAAGAATGACAAAAAAGGGGGAAAATGAAGTGAAGATAATTAAGAAGAAGTGTTGTAGAAATTGAGATAGGCAGAGCAGATGGTATGGAAGATAAAAAGGGGGAAATAATTTTTTTGAAACATGAATTGAAGACGGAAGACAAAGAGAAGGAATGAATAGAGGGGAAAAAGAATGAAAGAAAAGTTGAGATTGGATAGGAGAAATCAGGAAATAGTGGATAAAGAGAGGGAAAGAAGAATGAATTGATTGGCAGAGGAAGGTTTGGGTGGAAATATAAGATAAGATGGGAGGAAGAAAGAAGAAAAGGATAGAGAGATGTACATGTAGCACCAAAGCCACAAATATGGTGAATAGATAAGATACGTGTACAGATTGTAAAAGAAGTTATAAATTGAGAGAAAAGTGATGGAGAAAGATGGTGAAAGACAAGAAATAAACATCAAGGGGTAAGATTTTGAAAAAGAAATGGCCGATTGGAAGAAATTAGAGATGGATGGAACAATTGAAAAAGAAATTGAAATGGAGAAAAGATATGAATATGTGGAATAGGTGGGGAACGTGCAATGGAAAAATGAAAGAGGGAGAAATACAATAAAATGACAATTAATAGCAGGTTAGAATTGCTTGGCGTGAATAAAAAAGTTATGAAGCAATACAATAATCATCCCATGCAAAAGACTGTTAATGATTAATATATTCAATCAAGATTAATCGAAAAAATTATTAATATTTGAAAATGTGTAAACCACTTCAAATAAATATAACTGGTCAATCATTAACATAAATTCAGCAAAACAGAAAAGAAAGAGGATGTTAAAACAATTTGGAAAAATATTAAAATATGACTTAACAAAATAAAAGAAAAGAAAAGGTTTGCCTTCTTCACTAAACCTGTATCATGTGACATCATAATTAGTGATTTTAACTTTTTTGGTTTTATAATATTATTCAACGACCAGACGAAAACCATTCACATGTGAAAAATGAATTGTATCCCTTGCTATAACATCATCAAAGTAAACAGAAGAGTTTGTGAGATCAAAAAGAAAATCTTTCGTATCAAATAAGTCTATTATACACCATGGAACTCAGAGGTGTTAGATAACATGATCTAAGTTGATTCAGAGAGCAAACGTTTTCTTAAAACTCAAAATCAAAAGCTTACACAAAACTTTGGTTCTCATCAAAGTGGGCAATTTTTTTTTCATCACCATGTGATACTATCTTTTAATAATCATAAAAATCATAAATTTTGCCACAAATTCAACTTAATTCTTTTTCTTAAAATGGTGATCAAGCTTCATTTGGCATTTGGACGAATTACCAGTTGAAGAAATTATTTAAGGCATATATGCTTATTTATTATATTAGCAGCAAGAACAAAAACAGCACTGCAATGAAGTGAAGTGAGTGGTTAGTTGCAAATAAAATCCAGGTTAAGAGAACTCAAAGAATTAAATTGAAGAGGACTAAGTTCCCGATTATTTGAACTGGACACCAAATCATTACCACAGAGATAGAATAAGTTATAGAATTATGGACGTATTTCCTGTTACTTTGCAGTGTGTTAATCAAAACGGACCGTAAAGGAAAATAAATTTGGAAGAATTATGATAGTGGAGTATACTACAGTAAACCAAGTGCAACATATTATGTGTTGATACTGGGATATTTTGGCCCACATTCTGAAGTCAGGTTCAACTTAGACCATGGTCTAACTCTGTGCTAAAATTATGGGAAGCCATAAGTGTCGAAATTTTTATTACGTTGTATGTTTCTTATGTTTACTGTACTCCTTCCTGATTCATCAATGGTGAAGACAATCATCTATTTATACTTCCTAGACAATTATGAATGATTTAAGAGCCAAATGAGCTGAAATATGATATCTCCACCATTAGTGATTTATGTAACAATTGGCTATCCATACTTAAACCACAACTTTAAACCCGAGTTTAGGTTAAACCCCACTTCAGAATACGGGCCATTGTGTTATATGATGGTTACCCACTGAAATTATAAGCATTTTTACATACTATTCATCAACCATCATAATCTCAAAGTAAAACAAACAAACAGTTCAATATGAAAAGAACAAAGGACTACAAGAAATTAAGGAGAATAAGTGTATTCATTGTTTATGCCCCAAAAGTAAAACCCCACATGATCAATAATTTTCTTTACAATTTTAAGCACCATTTGTATCCAAAATAGAATTGCAAACTTTGTCATCCAAGCAACACAATGAATTAAAACAATATAACATAGAAATTAGTGAACATAAAACCTGCTTACATATACTTGGTACAATACTTGGTCCAACTGTAACTGTGGTTACAACTGTTGTTAGAATAACCCATTTCATATTTTCGATAAGCAGAATAACAAGTTCATACATTGCATGATAAAACAGCAGAATCGTTTACATGCATCCAAACGAAAAAGCAATACATGGTATAATTAGATATGAATGAACGATTAACATGGAAATTATAATAAATGTGTGATACATACAGCGGCCGCAATAAGAGAGAGAGAGAAATGTTGATAGTAAAGATGGGGGAAGAAAATCAGAGAAAATACAAATCGATTGTTACGATCTCATCTCAAATGGTACAGAAATATTCAAATTCACAAATAAGCAACAGATAATTTATGAAGGCTTTTTTTTCCGTGAATTTGTGCCATTTTTCCAGACTGCCTTTGTCCACTGTTTCCCACGAATGTCCAAAAGAAAATTTTCGAAGGACACTGAGAAGTTGTAACATTTTATTCTGGGACGAAAATGGGAGGATATACACAATATCGTATGTATCCTTTAGAAGTATCTGTTCCAATTTTATGCCAGAAAAACAATTTTTTAAGTTAATCTTTAAAAATCCATATAATTATATTTTTTGGAGAGTTGCTTAAGAATTTGGTGGCATTAAGAAGCAAGGATGGACAGGTACATTGCTAGACAATGACAATGAGAATAAGAGTGATGCTATATCAGAACTACATGTACTCTAAACCCTACCAAGTATCACCTTTCCACTCAAAGAAATGCAGACTGTGTCAGAAATAACCAAATTATAATGTTCCCTCTAATTAATAAAGCATGGATATTAAGAAAGGTCGCTCATGAATATGACTAAAGAATGCAATTCTAAACACTGCTTCATAGCGAACCCTTCACATAAAAATAGACAGGTAAATGAATAAAACTAAGGGGTGAGGGTTGAGTTTTTAACTTCATAAAGGTTTTTGAAAAAAGGAAGCTCATAACTACTTTTACTGAAGCACTAATAGATAAAAATAAGTTATATATAGCAACTCCTTCACTAAGGGGGTGTTGCAAGAAAATATTTGCGATCAATTCAAATATTCTGTTGCAATTTTACAACTGACAGATCAGCGTTAGCTGTAGCAAATCAGATTAAACTTCTTGTTTCAAGGAGAAGATCAGCAACCAATCACTAATTTGCAATTAACTGCAAGACATACGATTGATTTAGGGACCAAAAATAGACTTGCGGTTGATCGCAAGTTTCTTGCAACACCCCAATAGACATTTAAATCTAGAAGAATACAACTTGAATTTTCTTCAAAAAGGCTTGGGTAATTAAAAGAGAAAATGAGGATTAAAGGGAATAACTAGTTTTGCTGAAGCACTTAAAGATAAATTTAAGTGTTATATACATAGCAACTTCTTCACATAAACATCTAGATAGATAAAACTTTATTTTTTTTATAATGAAAGCTTGTGAAATTAAAGGAGAAAATAAAGATAACAACTACTTTTACTGAAGCACTGAAAGATAACTTCAATTGCCTTATGTAAACTCCTTCACAAAAACATAAGCATCTAGATAAATAATACTTTTTAATTATTCTTTATGGTTGACGGTGAAATTGAAAGAGAAAGTCAAGCTTAAAACTTCTTTTACTGAAACACTGAAAGATGAGTTTATATGCCACATAAAGCAACTCCGTCACATAAACATCTAGGTAAAAAAATAACTGGAGAAAGTCAAGGGTTTATTTTTTTTCATGAAAGATAGTGTAATTGGAAAAGAAAATGAAGCTTTTTAACTATTCAATGATGCACTGAAATACAGAAATTCCGAACACTATATAGCAACTCCTTCACATACACATCAAGGTGGATAACAAGGAGGGGAAGAAAACAGTTGATTTATTTTCATGAAACACTATGTAAATGGAATGGAAAATAAGAGTTTTTAACTACTTTCACTAAAGCACTGATAATGCCACTTGTTCAATGCCAGTTTGGTCTCATAGGGTAGTTGATTGCAAATTCGTGAGCAATTGAACAAGCAGCATCATGATCAGGGTTCCCAGCTTTTCAAGAAAACAAAATTCCCTGATTTTTCCCTGATGAAATTTGAAAATTCCCTGATAATTAATCATTCACACCCATTCCCAGTTATGCATGTTTTCCAAGTTGTTGCAGTGAATTACATGTATTTTCAGTATAAAAACAATCATGTAGAACTAATTAGTACCACCATAACCAGTCATTCAATGGACATTGTTCTGATATGCAACAAAATATAACAGAGTCTGACTGACTACTGTGCTTTTCGACTTTTGGGCCGATCGAAATTCCCTGATTTTTTCCCTCATTAGAGGCATTTTTTCCCCTCCTGATTTGAGGTATTTTAAAATCAAATTCCCTGATTTTCCCTGACTGGAAAAAAAGTAAAATAATTTTCCCTGATGGGCTGGGAACCATGATGATACAGTATGGCCGCATAGTTGCAGGTTTTGAGCATACTTACTATTGAGTTCCGTGGTAGCGTATTTGCCTGTGGAGTAGATTCCGACGCCTCTGTAATTCTCTGCTGCTACCCACACCTGATATCTCGTATTACCGGCTAAACCGTCAAGCATGACATTCGTAACTGTGACAAAAGAAACAAAATGGGCAATATTCATTATGATGGGGAAGATGTAAATCTTCCCACTTTAATATTAATAATAATACCCAATATTTATAACACACTTTTCCCACATGGCCTAAAGTGCACACAATTTCAATTTACCTCATACATACAAAAACAATTAGACAATAGGACGTTAAATGGAGGCCCCGTGTAGAGGAGAGTCACCACCTTTACACGTTTAGAACCCACTGCACTATTCGAATAAGAGTAGGGGGAAACCCCGGTGTAATGGTCCGCCTGCATTCCCCCCAATCAGTTATATCGGGAGGAGAGACCTGAGGGTCACAGTTCTGTGTGCGCGCCCTTCTTGGCGACCCAGATTGGCTGGCTCTTCAAAGAAAAAATGCATTTTGAATGTCTTTGACAGATATACGGCGCTATACAAATGCTGTGCATCATCATCAATACCGAACAAAAAAATTAAGGCAGTTGACTAAAACAACAAAGTTTTACAGACTTCTTGAAGGATTCATTTGTTGGGGATTGTGAGAGGGAGTTTGATCTATTCCATTGAGGATGCAACAGTGAATGTTCTATCTCCGGTCTTTTTTTTGTTTAGTTGGATATGCCAACTTAACCCGTTTACTACTGAATTTTTCAAATTCCCATAGAATTTGTACAGGGATGACCAGGCTCCCGTACCCAAAGTGTTAATGAAGTGGATCTTCAGGGGATACAGTATCTATTTTTCCTCATAGGACAATGACCATTTAAATCTGCATTTGAATTCAAACTTGAACATATTGCATCTCACTTAAATACAGCCATCAATTACAAAATAATTTCATTTTTGTTTTTAAGCGCAATTCATTTGTTTCCCCTTCTAATCCTTTTCTGAGATGGTATACATACTATTATCGTATTTCCTTGTCTCGTTGAGGCTATCAAAACCGGAATTGTACATGACTACGTAATACTCAATGTCGAAACCGCCATCGTTTTCTGGTTCATCGTAGAGCACCCTGATGGTTGATGAAGTGACGTCAGTGAGACGGACGTTCTCTGGCTCAGAGGGAAAGCCTGCAAAGACAAAAATTGAATTGCTTAAAATGAAAGTAACAAATACATTTTTGTAAATATGTCTGCACAGCTCTGGATAAATCATGTATTGCTACCTCTTGCTAGAAACACTGCATGGGATCGATCGACATAATTGAAAAAAAAACCTAAAAATGTCCCTTGCTTCTACAAGATTTTTCCTAAATTTCATATCCCATTGACATTGTTTTTAACAATTAAACCAAGATTTCTGACCAAGTTGTCACAAGTGAAGTAAGGCCGTTGTGGTCTAGTGGTTATGAAACTGGTCTTTCAATCTGAGAGATGTGGGTTGGATTCCCTGCCATGGCGTGTTTTCCTTCAGCAAGAAATTTACCCACATTGTGCTGAACCCAGGTGAGGTGAATGTGTACCCGGTAGCAAAAATTCCTTGAATGCTTGAGCACCCGATCAAGGTAGCCGCGCTAAAGCTGTGGTAATAATAACAATATAATGTTAAGAAGGGCCGACTGGGAGAAGTTTTCAGAACTGAAGTGGCTACCCTGGGTAAAATATGTCATTAATACAATTATTATTGTTATTATTATTAATGATTTGAGATGGTGATACAAACCTCCTTCTACCAATTCAATGCGTTCCTTTGTGTCACCGTGCTTGTTGACACCTTCACAGTAATATGGAACAAAGTCTGCATCGGTTGGTGTGATCTAGGAGAAAACAGAAATTTAGCGGCACAGTTAGTCCATGGAATATCATTTATATTGCCTGCCTTAGGATTCGATATCATACATATAATGCATGCTATGGAGTTGAATATATCATAATACACAGGGACCATGGGACGGTCTTGAAGTTGGGAGGGGGGGTCGGGCTGACCATGCAAAAAAAAAATCACAATCAGATGGTAATTAGTTTTTTGTAAATGGCTTTGGGAAAAAATGAGGGGGGGGGGGGGCTGAACACCCCCCCCACCAGTTACGCCAACCCCTGATACAAGTAGGTCTACACATAGAAATACCCCTACAGAAATCAAAGCATGCTGTAAGTTAGTAACTAGCTAGCACCCAGCTGGTAGCTCACTGAATAAGCGATTGTAAGCTAGCAGCAGTACATGCTTGGTAGAAAATTGTTATTTCTCTGCATGCCTATTACAAGCTTATTACGCTTGCCACTTGCTACCGACCAGCCAATAGCTGTACCTTGAAATTTCTGTAAAAATTTTCAGTAAGACTTCATAGAGAGGTCAACTGTATTGCATTGAACTCACCGACATGACGGACGTGCCCCTGGGCTGGTTTGGTAAGAACTGAATGTGTTCAGTGGCATTGACACGGATGAATCTCTCATCTTGCACAATGTACCAACGGATGGTGGGATACGGGAAGCCGTTGACCACACAGGACATGTTGACAAGGTTACCTGGCCAGGACAAGACACGAGAAGGCGTCTCGCTACGATCGATGAACGGAATAGCTTGTTGAGAAAGAGAGAGAAAGATTACAGGATTAATTTTATCTATCAATGTCTTGTCGTTACTACCTATATCGCCATTAGTCATTTTATAGTGGTTTTCAGTGTAAGGCTATTTCATCTTCACTGTCATTACTTTTCCACTTTCATCTTGATCAATAAAATATGGTACAGAGGTTGTATGGCAGATGCTCTGCTGTATATTCCCCACACTTACGGAATAACTAACTTCAACCCTGGATTTAACACTATACCCTTTTCCTAGCCATAACCCTAAACCTAATGTAAAACGTTATTGCAACCGTTAATCTAACCTTTCATCTTAGACGAAATAAGGCCAAATTAAAGTTATAATAATAATAGTAATATACACAATTTATAAGGCGCTTTATACCAAAGTTTCATGGCGGTAAAAGTTGAAGCAAATGTTCTTTACACTGTGCAAATGTTTCATTTATTCATTCATCAGTTGGGGCGTCATGGCTCTCGTTTTTTTAATATGAGGGGCATGGATTCAATTCCTAGCCATGGCATGTTTTCGTTCAGCAAGAAATTTACCCACATTGTGCTGCACTCCACGAAGGTGAGGTGAATGCGTAACAGGTAGGAATTCCTTGAGTGCTTGAGAACCTAGGTAGCCAAGCTAAAGCCTGGGTAATAATAATAGCAGGGCCTGCTGGGAGAACAGTTTTTGGAACTGAAGTGGCAACCCTGGGTAAATATATTATTATTATTAATAATGTTAATTATTATTATTACTATCATTCACTTGTTTCATATTTCTTATAAGGGTAGCCACGTCAGTTCATAAACTCGTTTTACTTGAGGGCCTGCAATCTTTTGACAGATAATTATGTTTGACCTTTGAACTTACATTCAACAGAGAGGTAATGGGTTACATGAGCATCACCGGCATCACTCTCCACAAAACAAGTCCACCCTCCTGAGTGATCATAGTTGGATGGTGAGAGAGACAGGGTCAGTGTCCTTCCTTCGTCCTTCCTTGTAACGGTCACTCTGCTATCAAGATTCTGGTTGAGACGGACAAAGGGAGAGGAAAGATTAGATGGGGCCACGTTATCGGAACAGCCTACATGTATGTGTTGCTTAGAATGTTTATTGAATGAAGTGATCATCAACATCATCATCGTTGTTATTGCGAACATCAATTCATGTTATTGTCATACACATCGACATCATAAAATGATTCCCTTCATCTTCTTCTTCATCATCATCACCAAAAACCATCATCATCGGATAAACCACAAACATAGTCATCATCATCACTGCCACCATCATCACCACCATCAATACCACCATCATAATCATGATGATGATGATGATCATCATCATCATCATAATCACTACCACCACCACCCTCACCATCATCAACATCACCACTACCACCACTACCAACACCATTCTAATTTCCATCGCAATGTCTGACACCTACACCATCACCACCATCACAAGTTATCATCATCATTGTGAGCTTACCCAGGTTCCTTCATTGACGATATCGTCTTCGGTGATGCCATACCGCCTCCACGAAAGGGTGCCGGTAGCATCGGGCCTCGTGATGATACAATCCATACTGAAAAGCTCTCCTTCGATCACAGTCTCATTGTCCTGGCCGTTGAGTGCTGGTGGGATCAGGACCTCTAACCTGTATGCAGGCAATGGGGGGGATGAGAGACACAGATGGGGGAGACAGAGAGAAACAGACAGAGACAGAAAGATACAGACATAGAAAGAGAGACAGACACACAGTCAGGGAGACAGAGAGGGAAACAAAAGAGACAAAGAGAAATAAATTTAAGGGGGGAAAAAAGCATGAGAAGAGTCAAATAAAAGTCTTATGCACCATGTCCCCTGCACAAGACCTTTGACGCTTTTATGTCCTTCAGCTCCGCTTTAGCCATCTACATACATGTATGTTCCAATGTTCGGTCCAAACGTAGTCAAAATTGGGTAAAGGGGGAGGCAAGATTATGGTCTAGAATAGAACAATACTGAAAAAATATGTGATATGTTTTTTTTTTAAATCCTGATCTCAAATAACCTTTGACCTTCAAGTGACATTCACATACATCGTAACGGAATAGTTTCATGATAAAACTTGCATCTCCATCTGCTTGCAATTTGAGCATTTGGTAAACAAGCATTTTTTTTTCTTTTAAACATGATGGAGGGACAAAATTAACGTTATCAAGTCTTCCTCCACCCAGAAATTGATATCAGTGTCATATTGTCAGTCGGAAATTAAACCTTTATCTCAAAATTTGAAAAGTTTGAAGGACAGCTGCGAAAAAGCTTTGTTACAGAGTAATTGCAAAAGTGGCAACCATATATTGTTTGAAAGTGGTTTTCTTATTCCTGTGTAAAGAAGTGTCACTCTGCTATCCTCAATATCATTAGATCTTTGAGAAGCAGAGTTCTCACAGGCCATAGACAATATGCAGTGAATGCTAACCTCACAGGATCCGTTATTTCAGTGGTAGTTGTGGAATTGATGGCATCATTAGAGGCAGTACACACATAGGTCTGATCATCCGCTGACTCCAGGTTAAGAATGGTGAAGAACTCGCCATCATCAACAAGCTCATACTTTCCCTCAACGGGAGTGATGGCCTGTCCCGACTGGTCTGTCCAGGTGTACATGGGGTCAGGGTTCCCGGAAGCTGCACATTGGATGGTCACGGAGGAACCCTCTACGCCCTGGACGTCCTCGGGTTGGACGGTCCATTCAGGCGGAACTGCGACAGAGAAGATAAGAACTGGTTAGGGAGGGATCAGTAGAAGCATAATATTTAGGCCTTCTACTACCTTAAGTACCATGATAACCTGAATATGTTCCAGTCTCTGTTAAGATCATTACTTTCATCATAATCATCAATACAACATTCAATAGCATCATTATCATGATTGTAATCACAATCATCAGTCATTATCATCATCATCATCATTGCAATCAACATCATCATTATCAGTATCACTAACATCGTATCGGTAATACTCCTCCTCCTCCTCTTCATCGTCATCATTCTCCACCACCACCACCGGAATAATCTGCATCAAAATCATCACATATTGAATTACTTTGTGATTATAATATACGGTACCGACCTTGTACGAGGACTGCAATAGTCAAGGTATCAGTGGATCCTATTGAATCGACCGTTGCGAAACACTCGTAGGAACCGGCATCTTGGGCAATGACATCCCGTACTTCTAGAATAGCAATCTCAGCATGCTCAAAACCTGGTCTCTCTGGTTCTACGATCGTCTGAGTACTAAATGTATACCTGTCCTCAGCTGAAATGACAAATTATTACAGTATGCATGTAATGGGAACTTTGATATTGGCATTTGGGAAAAGGCATTTATGCAAATGGACAATGGGAAATCAGTATGGGAATGGAGTATTTGGTATTGGACAATAGGAAATCAGTATGGGAAATCAGTATTGGACAATGGGAAATCAGTATAGGCAGTGGGTATTTGGTAACTGACAATGGGAAACCAGTATTGGGTATTGGGTATCAGTATAGGCATTGGGGAATGGGTAATGGACGAAGAGAAACAGTATGGACATTGGGTAATGGGAAATGGACGATGGGAAATCAGGATGGGCATTGGGTATTTGGTAATGGATAATGGAATATCAGCATTGGATATTGATTAATGGGAAAACCAAATTGGGTATTGAAGATTGGAAAATCAGTATGAACATTGGGTAATGGAAAATGTGAAATCAATATGGGCATTCGGTAATGGAAAACAGGAATTCAGTATTGGGTATTGGGTAAAGGACAATGGGAAATCAGGATGGGCATTGAGTATTTGGTAATGGATAATGGAATATCAGCATTGGATATTGATTAATGGGAAATGGGAAAACCATAATGGGTATTGAAGATTGGAAAATCAGTTTGGACATTGGGTAATGGACAACGTGAAAACGGGAAATCAGTATTGGGTAAAGGACAATGGGAAATCAGGATGGGCATTGGGTATTTGGTAATGGATAATGGAATATCAGCAATTGATATTGAGTAATGGGAAATAGGAAAACAATATAGGGTATTTAAGATTGGAAAATCAGGATGGACATTGGGTAATGGATAATGTGAAATCAATACAGGCATTCAGTGATGGAAAACGGGAATTCAGTATTGGGTATTGGGTAAAGGACAATGGGAAATCAGGAAAGGCATTGGGTAATTCATAATGGAATATGGAAATCAGAATCAGTGTAGGCATTCAGTTTTTGGCAATGGACAATGGGAAATCAGTATGGGTTACTGGGAAGTAGGCAATGGACAATGGGAAATTAATATGGGCATTGGGTAATGGAAAATGGGAAATCAGTATTGCATATTGAGTAATGGAAAATGGGAAATCAGTATTGGGTATTACATAAAGGACAATGGGAATCAGTGTAGGCATTTGGTATTTTGTAAAGGACAGTGGGAAATCAATATGGCCACTGGGTAGTGGGTAATGGACAATGGGAAATCAATATGGGCATTGGGTAATGGAAAATGGGAAATCAGTATTGGGTATGAATTGGGTAATGGTAAATTGGAAATCAATATGGGCATTGGGTAGTGGGTAATGGACAATGGGAATCAATATAGGCATTGGGTAGTAATGGACAAGGGGAAATCAGTATTGGGTATTTCGTAAAGACAATGGAAAATCAGTATAGGAATCGGGTATTTGGAATTGGAGATTGGTAAATCAGTATAGGCATTGGGGAATGGGTAATGGACTAAGGGAAATCGGTATGGACTTTGGGTAAAGGGAAATGCACAAAGGGAAATCAGTATGGACATTTGGTAATAGGAAATGGACAATGGGAAATCAGTACTTGGTATTGGGTAATGAATGGACAATGGGAAATCAGTACTTGGTATTGGATCTGCATATCTGAGAAATTAGTGATAAGGGGATTAAACTTTTCCAATCACACATCAATGATTGAGTACTTACGTACATGGGCACGTATTCTGAAATCAGGTTTAACTTAAACTCAGGTTTAAAGTTGTGGTTTAAGTATGGACAGCTAATTGTTACATAAATCACTAATGGTAGAGATATCATATTTCAGCTCATTTGGCTCTCAAATCATTCATAATTGTCTAGGAAGTATATATAAATTATTGTCTTCACCATCGATGAATCAGGAAAGAGCACAGTAAACATAAGAAACATACAACTTAGTAAAAAATTTCATACTTTTGGCTTCCCATACTTAAACCACAACTTTAAACCTGAGTCTAAGTTAAACCTGACTTCAGAATACGGGCCATGGTGTCTACCTTACCTTCAATCAAGTACATTTTTAATGACATTTAAATGTTTACAGATAAATACAACTTCAAGTGCCTGGACTACCTATCATCTATCTACTTCACTAAAAGATGAAATCAGCAATTGGTCCCATTTCTGCTCACATTTTTAAAGGTTGACTTGCCTTTAAAGCAAGGCATTTTGTGACAAAACAGGACTTACTGTTTGTTTGGTCGATGAACTGGCCATTGAGTTTCCAGTACACACTGGGAAAAGGATTGGAATTGATTGTACATTCAACGCGACCGTTTTCATTAATGAGTAAACGCTGACTGGATTCTGCTTCCATGACTGGGAAGGTTATCGGAACTGGATGGAAAAATAAAGACAAACAGGAAAGCATAAGTTAAAAAATGTGCAGGGAAGTGTTCCATGAAGCATCAAGACAAAGATTTTTACAATCAATTTGCTGTGAGCCAATCAAAAGCAAGGATTTTGGTAGCTCATATAAACAGTAGTCTGCAAAAATCAATTACAATTATTTTCATGAAATGCTCCCCTGATTACGGTTGACATTCTGTACAGATATAATATGAAGCAGAATTGCTCCTTTATGCTAACGCAGATATCAAGGGCGTAGGCTGGGGTGCATGTACACCCTCCTGCTGAGGCAGAGGAGTTCCGACACTGGCAAGCAAAACAAAATTTGTACCCTTCTGCTTTCAACAGCTGATTTTCCAAACTTTGGTTCCACCTCCCCAAGATTTTGCACCCCCATACCACTTTACAACCACCTCCCAAGGATGTGCACCCCCCCCCCCAGGATGTGCACCACCCCATGCTCAAACCAGCCTACGCCCTTGTTTATGTTATGTTAAGCTCTAGCTTTCTCCACTAGCAGAAGAAGATTCAAGCCAGTCAATATTTTTCGACTCACAATACAATGGAAACTTCCATTGCCTACAATGTACTCCATTCACATGAAACAATTTATGCATCAACATTGTGATTGACATATCCGGTGGTGAAACTAAAAATATTATTATTCATTCAGCTCCAAAAACCAACATATCGTACAGTATAAATACAAGAATACAATTTCTGCAGTCTAAATTCTGGTAAAAGTAAATTGCCATTTGGTCTACAACAGCTTCATCTAAGACCAGTTCGCCTACAACCAATTCCATACTATTTGATATCTAACTCCCATGAAGCCCACGTACCACTGTCTGCATTTGCAGTTAGGATATACCCATTTGGTCTAATATCAAGTTAGTCTGGCCAAGGCGCCACATAGTCAATAACATGTCAGAATCAAATTTGTATCTGACATATAAAAACTACTTAGAAGATGAAGTGGAAATAAGAACATCTGAGCATCAAGGCCACCGCACACCTTACGATTGGTCTGCAACCAAACGTAGTACGTAGAATTTGATGCTGATATTGAGCCATGGAATATCTTATTGTGTAATGTTCTAAATCATTATACGAATACCAACATTCAAATCTGTAACTATGCTATCATCCTTCTTAGAATAAATGCAAATTTAATATCGAGTCGTAATGATGTCATACATGTAGCAATTGTATGACTGACTACGATTTGAAACTATAATTTGGCCTTTACTCCAAAATGAAGGCTTGCAATCATCCAAAATTGGAATTTCAACATCAAATAAAAAGATACTTTTTATTCGTATTTTCAGAAAATTTGCAAAATGCAATTTGTTTCAAAATAGGATCGTGCACCAGTCGTAAGAAGTGCGGTGGCCTTTAGACTAAATAGGAATTAGACACAGTGGGTATTATACCAAGTGTAATGTAGATCAAAAGGCAATTTAAACAAATTGATAGTACAAGACAGTAGAAGAATAGCATGTTGTTTACATCGTCACTCTAACATCAAGTTGTTTAAATTTTTCTAACTTGTTTAAATCCTTTAAGAAGTTGCTCAAACCGTTAAAGAACTTGTTTAAAGGTTTGAACACTTAAAACGGAAGTTGTTAGGTTGACAGTCTTAAACAACATGCTTGAAATTTGCAAAAGCATTTTAACAGTAAACATAATATCATTTTTAAAAAAACACAGAAGGAGGGATATGCTTTAACATCTTATATTTATGGTTAGAATTCACAAGAAAAATGTTAAAGTTAAAAGGCCATGGGTCGACTCGGTCAAACTTAGCTCCCACTATCGATTGAGGTCTTACTTGATACGATGATCTGTCTACTTTCCTCATCGGAATTCACTGAACAAGTATAAACGCCATCTTCAGTAATCTCCACATTGGAGAAGGTCAACCGAGTAATGTACAAGAATTCTCCACTGACAGGCTCGATGGACTCGGTAGTATACACACGTTCATTTCCACCTAAAATTTAGAAGAAAGATTTGTCTATTTTCAGGGGTCTGTGGCATAAAACCTATTATGGAATTGGCACATCATTATTATCATCATCATCATCATCATTATTATTACTATTATTATTAATGTTACTATTACTATTAATTATTCTTACTATTACTAATATTACTACTATTGTTATTCATTATTATTTTTACTAATATTATTACTGTTATCATTATCATTATTATTCAATGCTGGGAGCCGGGCCGGCCGGGCTGGAAGTCTGAGCCCAGCGAGTTGGGGGTATTTCCCCCAGGCCAAGCCGGTCTGGGTCAAGAGCGAAAACACCAAAGATCGGAAGCTGTCATGTCTTTTAATTTGTGTACTATATTCGAGGGCAATTCAAGAAACGTAGATGGATACATCACAATTATTGAAGTGCATTGGGCTTATATCTAACTTAATAATCGATCCTTATCCTGAATTTCAGCCAGATCGAGCATCAGAAATGGCCCTATTTTGGCTTCATTCTTCAAATCTTAGATATCGTCAAACGAATGTAGAGGGCAGCAACACGTTCACTGAATTTGCCTTTGCCGTATGGAATCGCTAACTTCAGCCCATATCAAATAGCGTCAACGGCAGACTGAGCTTTTGCCCCTAAGTCTTGAGAATTTGAACGATGAAATCAAGATAGCAAAGCGATCTTCCAAACTGGCTACCTGAACCGGTTTCCAGTAGACCCGTTTCCAGGTTTGTGATGAGAACGGTGTCTCCGTCTACATCCATGAGAGCACAAATCTGATACTTGCAATTTCGCTTTTTTTTTCAACATTAAAATTGTACATTTCTCATTTGTCTTTCCCTATCCACTTTTCTTTTTTTTTAATTCCTATATGTTGTGCAATACAAGATAAGTCTTGTATCGTGCACTGTATTCTGATTTTCTGTCATTTTCTTTCTTTTCTTTCTTCTCTTTCTTTCCTTTTGAGGCCTCCATCAATTTCAAGCTCCAAGCTTGAGATAGAGCTCTCCCACATTTTCATTGATAATTTCGTGTTTACATATATTTTTTCAGCTCATACAAACATTTCAATTTTTTTTTTAAAAGTATAATTAATAAGTTAATGAGAATAACCTAACGCATGTTAATCAAAATGTTGCTTAGTGTTATGGAATATCGAAAATGAGTACACTTGTTTACACTTTTGTAATGGGAAAGTAAAAATACAATCAAATCAAATCAAATTGGATATTTACCGCCTGCTGATGTCTGGATGACCTGACCATCCTCATTCGTCCACGTCGGGTAAACCAGATTCGAAGCATCGCCATTCACGCACTTGTAGGTGAAGGATCCAGATCCCCCTACAGCTAAGGATGTGTCGTACCCTGGCTCAACAGTAACTTGGGCCTCTGAAACAGAGATTTCAAAAGGGTCATGTTATTGCAGAATATCTGCACACTGAATTCATACTTTACAAGGCAGCATAATGAGGACTACATGTACTGTAATTGCAAACTTTTTTTTCAAACTTCATAGAGTCTGCAGATTATGGTTTCATGAAGAAGAAATCAAGAAAACCCTTGGAACAAGTTAGCTTGCATGAAAAAAGAAAAGTCACAGAATAAGATTGATGACAGTTTGAGAACAATCAGACTAACAGTAACAATAAGAAAGTTACTGGCACATGAATGTTGAAAATCACTAATGCTATGGAGATCCTCATATTGGCAACATGACCAAGAATTTGCATTGTTACAGAAGTACAACTCTTTCCTTTGTACAAAAATATACTCCAAACCATCATTTTGGTTTACTCTGTGTCCATTATTACCTCTTTTACATGTTCTCCCGTGAATTGATTGATTGATTGATAAAAAATTAACGACACTATCAACACATGCGTGTCATATAAGTGTCGGACAGTTAATCTGGAAAGGTTACTATAATACAGTACAAATTACCCTAATGCAACTTTACAAAGGAACAGGATTATAAATAAGTGATTATCAGTAATAAATTAATACGTTAACTACTTCCCCGGGATAACTTCCCTACTCTTTACGAAAAGAGGAGTAGGTTTTTTAACGTGCAAATGGTGTGACTCTCCCTTACACGGGACCGACGGCTTAGAGTCTCCTCCGAAAGACTAGACAATTGGAATAAAATACCTTGCCCAAGGGTATACCTGTTGTGATTGGGATTCGAACAGTTTCCCACCTAAAATCTAATAAAAAGATTGATCTCCTTTAGGAAATTTACAATACATAATCGTTAAATATCTCTAAATAATTGTTCTCCCGTGAAAAAAACACCGATTTTGAAAAAAGTGACAATTGAAGTAAAATATGTGGAAAAGGTAATTGGAGAGTTGCGCAACCCTTACATCACACACACTGGTCCTCTTGACAATGGGAGGATATCCACGTCCGTCTTCACCGATGTCAACATTCAAATGCTCATCACTTATTATTTGTTCAATATTTCTTTGTTCTTCTTTAATTGCTTTGTTTCTTTGGTTTTTCTGTTTTCACACAATTTAACTTGTTTCAAAAGTTTGTAAAGACATTTTTTGTATGAAAGCAGATTAGCAGAAATATAATCACAATATAAAAAATTGGGTTAAAGACAAACTCCGGTAATAACAGAAAATCTTATTTTCATGGAAGTAAAGACTTACAGAGAATTTAAAAGTTCATTAACAAATCTGCCCAACAATATTTCAGAAAAATTTATTCGTGTAGAGTAACAAGCAAATGAAGAGCAGAAAAATAACTGAAAGTGCCCGTCGGTTTATTCTGTGTCATCCGACATGTTATTTCCTATGTTAGCTACACCACTAAAATCGTGTGGTAATCAAAAGAATATAATTTCAAGCAAGCCAGAATGATTTTAATTAAAACTTTGTTCTAAGTCAGCATTCTGGCTTATGATAAACACCACAGGGTGACTTTAAACCATTTTCTTTCAAAATTAGATTTCTTAGATTTATTCCATAAACCAAACTTAGCTTTAATATGAGAAGTAGGTTAATAGAGCTATACATGTAGTTGTCTTTTTCAAACATACAGATAATTTGGATCCCTGCCAATCTCAATCCCCTACTCTGTTTCTCATTCTACAATAAAAGTGCATGGTCAAATACAAAAATTTCAACCCTTTCCAACATTAATTCTGGTAGAAATCTGTAACATCCCAAAATGGACAAGAGTCATGAAGACATTGAGCTCCTTCAATCATTATTGTAAAAAAAACATTCAATTTTCTCTCCCCCCCCCCCTTCTTCCTTTTCCAATGTGTGTGCTCAATTAGTACCAAGTACACAAGGCCCGGGGGGGCCAGTCAAATATATTGCTGTACACACGCTTACCAAAAAAACACGTTTAAAGGGGTGTTTTTTCAGTTTTGGACGTGGTCCGCGCGTGGACTCGTTAAGGGTATCAAAAACACAGATTTTCAAGAAAAATGGGTGGTTTTGAAAGACTGGTCAATGGTCAATCGCGGGGTCAAACGTATTTAGGGTATGTTTTTTTCCCCAAAGCTTTTTTATAAGACTAGCCAAATGTGTCAGGGTATGTTTTTTTGTTCCCAAGCTTTTTCCCCGAGGTCATATTTTGGTGACATCTTGTTTAGGGGCCAAAAAGTGTAAATAAAGCCCGCGAAAAACTTGTTTAGGGGGTTATTTTGCACACAGAGAAAAACTCGTTTAGGGGGTGTTTGGAAATTTCTTGGTCACGCATGTGTACAGCAATATATTTGACTTTTTTTTTTCTTTGCTAATTTCACAATAAACTTTTAGTCAGGATGAACTTCTTAAATCCTTAAAATCTTAGAATCCTGTGCAGCGCCAGATCGACGAGGCTCTATCCCTTTAATTGTTGAACGCCAAACAGGGTAGCAGCAACTCCCATCTTTTAACGTCTTTTGGTCTAACGCGGCCGGGGTTTGAACCCCCGACCTCCCGGTTGTGAGACGGACGCTCTACCAACTGAGCCAACACACCGGTACCCCTTTAATAAGTCAATAAATGTAATACTAATGTAATTGATACTACAACAAATTGACCAGAGTCTATAATTAAGTATCTATAGGAATATATATAGGCCTACTGTATAATATTTTATCAACTACCAGTACTATCACTCTATCAATCAATTTTAGGGTAATGAAAGATTATTACCTTCTGATTGTTTTAAGCAAAAAGTGGCATGAAAATAATAAAATATCATGGCTACCATAACACCATTAAAATGGGATGACTTTCCTATTCAATTCTTTTTATTCAATTCTTTTATTTCATTTCCATTCAAAACATAATACAAAGTAATATAAAGTAATACAAATCGAGTACAATTTTACAGAAAGGCATTCTTACTTCGTAAAAAAAAACAGAAAAAAAACATTATAATATAGAGCATAAATGGAAATGAGGGGGATCCACTAAAAAGCAAAGCTTGTAAATTGTGGATCCCCCTTGGAAAGGAAGTATAGTAGACTTATTCTCATATGCGTACATATATGTATTACAGGAAAGAAAAAGACAGGTCATATGGCTTATTTTATAAGGGTAGAGAAACGTATGATATGATATGATATGAAAGTTATGAAACTTTGTCAAATGTCTTGCCTACACTGTTAAAAAAAACTGATTTTACAGAAAAAAAAACTGATTTTACAGAAAAAAGAAGATTTTGCAGAAGGCAATAACAGAATCTTTCTGTAAATTCATAAAAAAGGAATTTCTCTGCAATTTAACAGAACAGGTCTGTTTAAAAAAGGGGAAAAGTGTGTTTTATTAAAGGAAATTTGTAAGGTTCCATACACCAAATACCAATTTCCAGTAAGATTACGCAATCTGGTAAGATTACAGGTGTTCTCGAGACTCTGCTGCCGAAACTTCTTTTATTTTAAGGATAAATTTTCTAACAGTGTAGGTCCAAAATATAATCCTATTAACCTATATAGGCTAGTCTGCAAACACATACTCATATTTGACCCTTTAACAATTAACAGGTCTAAATTTAAGACTAGAAGCAAAAGGCTCTGTCTGTGTCAAATATGAGCCAGCCACAGTACATAGTGAATCTAGTCTCACTACTTCAGACTCTGCATTAATGCGCTCTGCGAATTGCGAAAACAAAGAGTCTGTGCCTGCAGACTATAGGCTATATAGGCCTAAATATTTTCAATTCCACTTATTCTCTGATTAAGGTCTATTTCCAAGTTTGACATGAATGGTAAAGAAGCTTGATTGTAGGTACTTGCAGGTAATGAAGCGATCCATAAGTCAAATATCAACCTAAGTTGGCAAAACTTTTAGATCATACTGTGCAAAATATCTGTTATACAAGAATACCTCTTGTAGAATCAAGTCACATTTCTCTTTATTAGTAAAAACAGATTTCTGCAGTCCAAATAGATATTACTTGGGCAAAGTAAGCTGTCTTTGAGTTTTAATGCTGATACAATAGGCCTGTGTGTTTTATTACAGGGATTACAATTACAACACCACAAAGCAGAATACACCTTCCAAAAGATGAAAAAGAGCTTGTAGCTTGTAGTTTGCCCATAAAGTTGTCGAAATGCAAGCCTACTCAGGAATTAGATATTGTTCTGTTTCACAACAAGTTAGAACTTGTACTAGTCTTTTTATGTTGATGAGTGCATTGCTTATAACATGTGCCTACAGCAATTTAAAATTTGTCCTAGGCTTACAATAAACCCTTTTGTCGATAAGCATGTCAATCGGAGTCTGGTGAATGCAGACTACATGGAAGATGGCATTGCATAATACTTGTACATTCACACTCCATCGTTGTTCATGAATGCCACAGTACATCACAGCCCCCACAGATGGCGCGTTATGTAACACATCGCCCATCTCTTGTCAAGCCAATGGTCTTTTGCGGTTATTCAGTTTACAGCAGGAGGTACCAAGAGGAAAATCAATAGATACACATAAACACTTGAACAATAGGTGGTTTCAGACCGCCTCGAAGTTCGTCAGTTCCAGGTATTCTCTGATCGGGAAATTTACCCCGATCAGAAAATACCAGGTACTTTGGTAATGTGAAAGCAAACTACGCGTAATTTCCCCGAAAGAAAATACCCGCTAAATAGTAGGTACTTGGCGAAATTACGAGAACTTTCGCGGGGATTTTTCCAAGGTCGCAGGTATTTTGGCAATGTGAAAGCAATTTACGGGAACTTTTAGCCCAGCGTGTCGTTGGGCGCGGGCGCCGTGGGTGGCTGCTGGGCTAGTGGTTTTGAATCTCGCGCCTTGCCTGCTTATTAGACCATACTGCGCATGCTCCTAACTTCAGGAATTTATCCCGCAGGGTATGCTTCGGGGCGGTGTAAATGCAGGAATAATTAATGGGTATTTTTTAGCCTAAAAATGTTCTCGTAATTTAACGAGGATTCTTGTGATCGAGGCGGTTTGAAACCACCTATAAACACTTGAATGATGATTCATGAGGACAATCAACAAAGTTGGGCAGTTTACATTTTTGAGTCATGAAAAAATCAATGACGAGTGAGCCATTGATCCTATGTGAAGTGAGCTTTGCCTTCCTTTGTTTGGTATCTGTTCTGTATCTGTTTTCTTATCCATAGGCGAAGATCTAGAGATTTCAGCCCGATTGGCCCTCTTCGCTACTAATCTCGAGATTCAAGAAACCCCATCTCCACCAGCACAAGATGAGCAATTCGTGCTCGAGCGAGGCATCGATGCATTATGGTGTGACGCTGTATGGTATGACGCCATGAATAAATAATCCTGAGTGCGTCTGCACCTGCGAATTAGTGGGATAATTCGTAAATAGCGCGCTATTTTGCAAATAATCCCAAGTTGACTAGGGATTGCAATCTCGAGATTAATCCAGCGATCTGCGTGTATCCCAATGATTGCGTCTCCATTACAAATAATCTCGAGATTGTTCGGGATAATTTGATGGATCGGAAATAGCGCGATTATTTGAAAACTTGGGCTGGTGCAGAAGGACCTCATGCATGTTCTATCACCAACCCCGTACGATCTCCCCAACCCCATCAATAACCCTGTACTATATTTAACCCACCAATATTACGAGGGTATTTTGCTAGTGTAAAATGTACCGTATATTTCATTTCTTTCCTTCTTTCTTCTTTTTGAATTTTCTTTCTACCATACTCTAGTCTTTCTTTTTGCTAGTGTTAGTGCTTCAACAACACCAATACCAGCTTTTAACTTTGTACATGAAATCACTCAAAATATTTTATCAGACACCAGGTTTATTCAGACAACCTTGAGGTTCGGGAACACCATGTATTCTCCGCTTAGGAAATTTAAATTTAACCTGATCTACCCCCCAATCAGAAAAGAACTGGTGTTTTTGGCAGGATGAAAGCAAATTACCTGTAATATTCCTGAAAGAAAAAACCTGTCAAATACAATGAACTTGTCAAAATTACAAGAACTTTTGTAGAGATTTTTCCAAGGTCTCTGATATTCTTGCAGTGTGAGAGCAAATTACATAATGTACAAGAACTTTTTCAACCTAGCAAAGACATGTGATGTAGTCGGGCACGGGCGCTGCTGAATTGGCCAATCAGACCATATTCCGTATCCTCCTAACTTTTTTAACTTACTCTGAAAGGGTCTGCTTCGGGTCGTATGAAAGTGGACAATAATTATTGGGTATTTTTTAAGCCCAAACAGGTTCTCACAATTGAACGGGGGATCGAGTCGGTCTGATTGATTGATTGATAAAAATTTAACGACACTATCAACACATGCGTGTCATATAAGTGTCGGACGGTTAATCTAGAAAGGTTACTATAATACAGTACAAATTACACTAATGCAACTTTACAAAGGAACAGGATTATAAATTAGTAATTATCAGTAATAAATTAATACGTTAACTACTTCCCCGGGATAACTTCCCTACTCTTTACGAAAAGAGGAGTAGGTTTTTTAACGTGCAAATGGTGTGACTCTCCCTTACACGGGACCGACGGCTTAGAGTCTCCTCCGAAAGACTCGAGTCGGTCTGAATACAAATTCTACCAAGCTATCCATTGGAGACCTATACCCCTTTCATAAACCCATCCTCCAATTAGCCGCCTAAGAGTAATGCGGATAATTCAATAAAAATTGCGTTCACAAACTCCAAAAATAATCTGCACTATTTTTACGAGGGCCCGTCCTGAAAAAGGCGGATAATCGTCATGGCAACCGCACACACCCCCTCCGATGCGGTTGTGTTGGAAAAGGGTGACCTTGTTACCGCACCATGGCAATTATCCGCATTACTTTGAAATGCGTTCATAAAGTCAAAATCTGGTCCCGATGCCGCTATTATGCGGATAATTGCAGCATCAAAATAATGCGGATAACTCTGGACCTCCTCCGATTTTACGACCAAATTATGCTGCTATTAGCCGCATAATTGGGATTATGAAAGGGGTACTAGAGTAGGCCAATTTCTTATTGGCCTACTTCATGAGTCAGAAGAACTACATGTATGACAAATGCATGAAAAACTGGACTTGTTAATGCTATTATCAACAATTTATGTCTAATGATTAACAAGCAAGTAAACCTCTAAAATCCTGTCCGTCAATATTCTTCCATTTATCTGATTTTAAACAACAGACACCAATTACATAGGCATACTGATTTTACATACTGTCAGTTTCCATCAAAGGTCCGAAGGCTTTAAAAAAATCCCATAAATATTTCTGGCAATGATTGTTAGAATGTTTGTGTGAATTTAATATTTGCTACCATGATAGTACAGAAAGCCTATATAATGGATCAAGTGAGACTACTCAAATCTCCTACATTTTGTGGGATAATAGACATTATTTTTGTAATGTTCCTACACCTTGTCCAATAAATTCAGCATTACTTCATTCACTTGTTGATCCATATTGAAAAATGGAAAATAGCCTTCCAGTGGTAATACATGCGCACAAAAATATAGAGTAGGGCCTATTGATTAATAAACTCTCAAGACATGCATAAACTTTTTCGTTCATAAGTTCAAAATAAACAAGAAAACTGAATTCTATTAATCATCTGGTGTAAATTATGTAGACCTACTAGGTCTACATAATTGTCACCAGATAATGACCTAAGCCTATAAGCTAAATCATTTGCCTCTTCTGGAAAAAAAATTGGAATCACAATGTCTTTTAATGGGATGTACTCTGATTTTTTTCATAAAATGACTTGATAATTAGACAGCATCTTGCATGGTCGGTAGAGCATAGTGATGCCATCATCTTAAAGATAAATTCCAGTTGTGGGAACGATCTCAAAATGACATTTTGCAGAATCTAATATAATGATCACCAAAGTGTCTGTTTGTATGAATAAAAAATTGTGTAATTGCTGAGAAATAAACAAAATAAGCGCGGATTCGGTCACTTCCGTCGGGTCTTTATTCCAGCAATAATAATACACTGTCCCACGTGTGCCTATCTGTGTTGGTGATCTTCAGTGTGAACATTTTTCAGCGTAGATTTCAAGATTTCACAAAAGTTCAGTTTATGTAACTGTACCAGATCTAGATCCTCGATGATATACTGACAATTACGCCTGGTTTTACAGACTTTCTCATGAAATCAGTGTTTACTGCAACTACTAGCATTTCTCTTTAACTAGATAAACAGACAAATTAAAGTTTATTTATATTGAAGGACATTCTTGAGATTTCGTTGAATGTCACCTCTCAAGCATTCAAATCACATCACGAGGAGAGTAGACCAGCGTTAACAGAACAGAACCAGCGTTGGTGATGGTGGACGGCCATAGCAGGAAAAAGATGCACGCATACTGAATCTGATCAAATTCAATATTCTCTCTGGCTGCATACTGTGTTGGCGATCTTCAGTGTGACGTTTTTTTAGCTAGATATGATTTCACAAAGTTCAGTTTATGTAACTGTACCAGATCTAGATCCACGATGATATATCAAAACTTTACCTTGGTTTTACAGACTTTCTCACGAAATCAGTGTTTTACTGCAACTACGTTCATTTAGCTTTAAATGACTTCATAATTAGACAGCATCTTGCATGGTCGGTAGAGCATAGTGATGCCATCATCTTAATAATAAGACTACTTTTGTGTTACTAATTAATTATTATCAATGTAGGACACAGAAAGAAAGGGTGCAATTTTAATATATGTACCTTCATAATAAGAATGACTGGTCTATAATCAAACATTTACAAGGAAACAGGAATTGGATTATCATTAATGGGTTGTTTGGCTATCAACTAGGACGTTCCACCCTGATAACAGAGACCTAGACCCTAAATGTATGTGTTTAAGACACGATATAAAAAGAATATTAAAGGGAAAGTGAGAGTATACCCTTAATCTGAATGCCGAGCACCTAGCAGGGCAGTAGGTCCCATTTTTAAAGTCTTTGGTACGACTTGGCCGGGAATCGAACCCACGACCTCCTATTCATGAGGCAGACCCTATACCACTGAGAGATTATGTCTGGTTTAAAAAACAAATGAATTGGCTGGTGGAAATTGTGCATTTGTTATAAAGTGCGTTTGTTATAAATATGCTTTTCACACTGCATTTCCTTTACCCCATACTATCCTTAACCCGGACTATCCTTAACGCCATACTATTTGCTTAGCCCCCGAACTATCGCAAAGATCATGAATATTGATGATTTTGCCACACAGAGCATGATTAACATGCAATTTCGTCTTCTGTGATTGACTAATGCTTAGCCCCACTCTTCCTTAGCCCGGTTTCGTTTCACACTGCATCTCTTAGCACCCCAATTAGTCAGCTAACCCTGCTTTTATGCAGGGCCTGATAGGACCGAACTATTTACCATGCTAAACGTACATGTAGTGTGAAAACGAAGTGGGCTAAGCTTAACCTCAGGAAATTGGTGGGGCTAAGAACCCCCCCCCCCCCCCCTTAGCCCTTCCAATACCCCGGGGTTAAGGAAAATATGTGCAGTGTGAAAAGCATGAACAGGACCAAGTTAAGGGTTGGAGTTCAACATGCAGCATGAAATCAGGTCCTATATTCCAGGGTCGCAGTGCATGCTCAAGCTGCAGCATTTCTTGAATCTCAAGATTTAACCCATTGCCTACTGAAGCCAGAAGATCCCTGTACAAAGCCTATGGGAATGATTGACTTCAATGGTGGACAGTGGGTTAATATTCAGGATTGTCCAGGCTAGAATGTTGAGATAAAGCACACTTGGGCTAATGAAGATTGAAGAGCAGTATTTTGTGTATTGAAACCGAGGTCAATATACAGGAAATATCATCATATAAGTTAAATTTAGGCAGACTGGCTGATTAAAAACCAATGTCTATTTCTGCATTCATCAACATCTCAGAATGAAAGTTTAATTTATCCTTCAAATCAGTAGCAGAAAATGCAGTAAGATCAACTTTTCTATGTCAAATTTGCAATTCAAATTTGGGCCATTCTTGGTCACATGTGTGACCGAGATTATGACAAATCTTGACTTCAGTAAGTTATAAATCTAAAAATTTCAGAGATTAATAAAAAGGTTATTAAAATGTTTAGTCAGCTATCATTTGGAAATACTTTTTGCTGTCTCCAATATGCAGGTTCAAGGTCAGTGGTCAGAAGTGGATCACGTGTGTGAATTCACACTGAAGCATGATTTTCATAGATTTCATTTTGAAATTCTTGTGAATTTTAAGATGAAATTAAACTTTCAAAATCATCATGATTTGTTATAAATCTTTAGATTTTTTAGATTATAACTAATTAAAGTCAAGATTTTTCAGAATTTTGGTCACACACATGACCAAGAATGGCCATTTGTTCTTTCATCTTTCATACGTAAAGAGCAGTAGTAGCAGTAGTAAGAGCAGTAGGAAGAAGGACATTAAGATAGAACAAAAGGAATAGCATTATGAGTAGCATATACAAGAAGTTTTCACTTTATCAAAGTAATAATACCTCCTTGGGATATGTCGTCCTCCGGTGCATTTTTAATTGGTCTAATGCCAATTCGTCCAATTGCAAACTCATCTACTACCATTCGGTCTACCATCACTTCGTCCACTATCCACATGGTCTAATTTCCATTTTGTTCACTCACCATTTCGTCTAATAACCAGTTGGTCTAATAACCATTTTATACCTAGTCCATATAGGCATATACCATTTGGTCTTATTGAACTAAGTGTTAATTGTGCAAAATGAATGAAAATGAATTGGATATTAGACTAACTGTTTACGAGACGGAATGGTCATAAATGAAATGGTGATTAGACAAAGTGATGATTGGACCAAAGTGATGATTGGACCAAATGGATGTTAGACGAAATGTCATTAGACTAAATGAAAGCAGACCAATTGGTGAATGGACGGGTTGAGAGTTGATGAATTGGCAATTTACCCATGGTATGTAGTACTGCAAGAAGGTAAATAAATCTACAAAGCCAATACTATAATAGGAGAAACATTTTTCAATCTAGTAAAGTCAAAGAGAAAATGTTTGCCTGGAGTTAACAAGGAAGTCAGTGAGTGTGGTTTACAATGATTAACGGAACAATGGTAGATACTGTTCCTCGAGACCTTGAAATAACATTATGATTGAATGTCACATTGATTGAATGTATCCTTCTGTTTCCCCAAGGGAGAAGGATGAAAAGCTGGCCTGCCTCATTAAATGCATGGCCCATGTCATTGTCTGGGAATGTTAAAGGTATAGTGTATGATTGGTTCATATCAGACAAGGGCAGTGAATCAATTGTGAATATATTTTTTTCATTAAATATCTATATCAATGCTCTACTTTAGCACTCAACAGAAATTGGTATAACTCTTCTGTTTTGGTGATATTGAGGGGTGAAATATATATATTATAGGGATCGGTTAACCTATTCAATTTGTTTCCGCCCTCTCGAGTTAGAAAATAAATTGATATTAGAACGCCGTTTGATTCATGCATATTCATTATAACATCGTGGATATTCATAAATACGTCATGGCGCATGCGCATTATCGACGAATGCTAAACGCGTAGCGAGAGCAGGGTGGAAGTCATGCACCGGACGCTGCATGCACAATGCGCCGATGGTTAGGCGGCCACTGGCTGCTGATACTGAAGTCCACCTCCTGGACTGCCGAACACACAACACACTACATCCCCATAACATGCATACACACACCCCTGAATAGCCGGGGAAAGTAAATCAATGGGTAAAGTGAATCACTGTGTTAGTTGAATCACTGGGGGTAAGTGAATCAGTGGAGGGCGTGTGTGTATTCGTTGTGTGTGCGGGCGGGGGTACGGTCCGATAGGGTTTGCCCCTTTGGTTTGTCCAATCAATAAAAATCGTCCTGCAGCACATACACACTGTATATATACCAAAGACATACGAGCATGCCCTACATGAAACTTCAGACACGTTGATGAGCGGACGTGAATGACTACGCAATACGGCTTACTGTAGGGATTGTATGTCATGAATCTGAATGTACTCCAAGACTAAAAGAGATACAAGGAATCCCGGAGAAAGCAAGGACCGAGTTTGATTTTTTTAATGTCGGATCGTAGCTCTTTATGCACCCTTTCAGTTCCCTCCACATAGCTTGGGGTACTAGGTACGGGAAATCGGTCTCAGAGCGAGGCGATAACTTACTATACTGACTCCATGGCCCTCCCCAAAGGGAAGAGGGAGGGAGGAGAGAGAAGAAAGAAAGAAGTGGATCGCTGAAGGAGAATAGGGAGAACGATCAAAAAGAGAATGTGAACACAACATACCCTAATTTTTTGTATATTTTTAAATCGTTGATCTTTCCTAAAATCATGATATCATATATTCTATAGCGTTTCAGTCAGTTTCAGATTATTTGGCTCCACACACCAATTACAGAGGAAAAGTTTGATAAAAAGCTAAAACAAAAGTGGTTTAAAACTCTAAATAGACGACCACCCCCCATCCTGTCTAGGGCCGAGTATGAAGAAAGGGAAGGGCGAAGAGAAAAACAATTTTCGGGGCGGGAAACAGAATAATAAAACATAAAAGGAAGATAAATCAAGTTGATAGGACAATGAGGACACACATTATTGACATGAAAGTAGGTGCAATGCAACACAACTTGATTATTATTCGTTTGTTTAGACTGAACTTGCGAGGTCAAAAGGTGAGCGGAGAAACCCGTTGATGCAAAGTATGTACGTAGCGTAGTCTACATCATGTAGACCTTTGTAGTGTGTGTATGCGACCAATGCAGTTGCAAATTTCGAATAAAGTGTTATTTGGTTAATCTTTACAGGCGTCATGAGAAAAAAAATAAAATTAAAAAGTAAAAAAAAACCGGGGGGCAGACGTAATGGGCAAGATTTCTCGGAAAACTCTTATTGTTGCAGCCACCCAAGATACCTAGATATGGAATAAGGAGAAGTTGAGTATATTCAATATTGCACGGCGCTATGATCTACGGTAGAACCACTCTATATACGTATGCAGAGGGGTGAATTTCAGTGCAGAGCCGATCAAGGGGGCGACCAGCATGTTTTACAACAGAACTTTACAAGTCACGCAGTGGGAAACAGGGCAACGAAGTACGTAAAAGAAGACTAAGCAAACTTGGAGAAGCAACGTCCGAGGGGATTGCACATGTACTAGTAATTTACGTCGGCTTTCAACGTGTATCAATAGGATTTCCAGAAATTTGGTCGCAGAGCATTTCTCCAGTGGGGGAGGGTGAGGTAGCCTATAATCAATTCATCGGTGGATGGATGGATGACTGAAAGAATGAAAAGATGGAGGAATAGGCATATATGAATGGATCATCCGATGGCCCAAGAATGGATAGACATGGATACCAATGACAAAGTAATAGATAGGGGCGCCCCATGGGAGCTTTTGTTGAATTAGCTAACCCTTATTAAATAAACAATAAACAAAAAAATACAGATGGAAAGATGAACTTTTATTGCAACAAATGAGAGGCAGATAGGCCTACGCATACAGTGTGTGCACGAGCAGTTCAACTGTTGAAAAAATCTGAATGACTGTGGAGCGTGGCGACACGATCAGGACAAAAACATCACTCGCATCTTGATTGACTTATTTAGCAATGAAAGTGGAATTAACCGGGAAGTGGAACTCCCATTTTCCTGTTATATATAAAGGAAAAAGGGAATGATAACTGTTGTTTTATAGCAGAGGAAGTGTATTTTTTCATATTGGGATTGCCCGTGGGGTTGGGACCAAGGAGATTCCGGCGTTTCGACATTTTACAACTGATTGGGAAAATAATATGATAATCATTTTGATGGTTGAGAAAAGAAATGTGCTCAGTTCACACTCAGGATTTATTTTTGCTGGGGTTACGTGCTGAAGAAAATTTAACAAAGCAAAATAAAAACATAAGAAAGGTTCTGACACGAAATGTTGGTCATATTCCATACATTTCTCCAATTTGACACCTACCATAATTCCAGGGGGTGCTGCATGCCTGTAGAAAATAATACACGCCGCATCCCCAGCACCCCCGCTTCCAAGGGGCATACAATCGGGGAATAATTAGTCGTATCAGAAAGTATCAAATCAGTCAAGGCGATCGTATTGATCGTATATAGAAAGTGTTGGAATATGGTTCAACTATTTTGGCTATCAGTTGGTATGAAAGGCCAATCGTGCATAGTGGTGGTGATGACTTTCGAAAAAAATGAAATTTTTTGCAAGCCCCTTCTGGCGAGGTTCAATGGGTGTACGCTTATTCTGATGTATTTACTTTATGGTGATGTGATGCAAATATGTTGACGAAAAAAAATATAATATTTTGCCTTTATGGGTGTTTTACAACTCCAGGGGGGGGGGGGTCAAGGAGATATTTCAGAGTACTCACTGAGAGACACGCCGATCTGCAAAAGGTAAAGCGGTCATGGGGCAAGCAAACAAGTAATACTTTCCTGAAAAGGCATACCATAATAAAGTTAATTGGAGAGAATAATATTGAACTAAAGAGAAAAATAACATTGAGAATGCGAACATAAGGAATACACAAAACCTGAGTTTAGGAATTGTATAAACAGCGAAAAATACAGAAAGATGTTATGAACATGCTTTCACCATATAGCTCCATGCTTTCACTATTCATGATGTATAATGCAATGATAAAAAGGGAAAATGTTTTCAGTTGTATTTAATTTCAACCAGTGGCGTAAATAATGAACATAAATAAATATGAAGGGCATATAGGGCACAAATCTTGATTTTTTTTTGTAATCTACGATAGATTTTGACATGATATTCAGACCCGGTATTCAGATAATAGTTTTCCTTCTCTCTTTCCTTTTTTTTTGGGGGGGGGGGGGGCGTGACAAATTTGGGAATCCATATAGCCCTAGGCCTTATTTTGAACGCCACCGATTTCAACTGAATACAAGGTAGTCAAGTGGGCAGCCGACGCAGCGTGTAAAACAGTATAAATTTCATTGCATGATAATAATAAAATTATAAATAATGTCTTGTGCAGTTAGCAGAAACGAGGATAGGACGTTTTGTAATTCGCTATGCAGTAAAATAATGAGAAAGGCTGAAACGATATATATTCAACTGGATCAACTGGTTATTAGACGGAATGGCATGTATGTACATAGGCCATGTGGATAGTGAACGAACTGATGGTAGACCAAATGATATTAGACGAGTTGGCAATTGGACGATTTGGCATCGGACGAAATAAAAGTAAACCGATCCGATCCATGGACTTAGCGCCTATTATCACGCCGGTATAGATAAGGAGGTACAATGTTGGAAACGATGCCCAACGGACATGTGCGTATCCAGGATTGAGCCTGACTATTTTGGCGCCCCTCTGAACTTTTCGTAAAATGGCACCCCGACCCGCCCAGCCAGGGAATCATAGGTGCCGTAAATGCAGTTTGAATTATCGTATTTCATAATCACGTGAAAAATACAGAAAGATGTTAGGAACCATGCTTGAACTATTCATGAATACAACCATTGGCGTAAAAAATTTGAATTAAGGGGCCAGATATATGTGTCGGGCACAAATCATTTTTTATCGGTGATAGATTTTGACATAATATTCAGATATTAGTTCCCCTTCTCGCTTTCTTTTTGTATTGGCCGTGACAAATTTGGGAATCCATATAGCCCCAATCCTTCCCCATTATTTTGAACGCCACTGATTTCAACTGGATATCGTCAAAAAATATTGATTGATTGATTTTATTTCGCAAGTCACCATAATATATATACAGTAGCATTAAAAACAACAGGCTTACACAGGATGACCCACGAAAGCTCTAAAGCTATTTTCCAGTGGGGAAATAGGCTTTACCTTGTAAATAAATATTACCTTGGAAATAAGCTTTGCCTTGTAAATAAATATTTACAAGGTAGTCAAACTGACAGCAGATGCAGCGTGTAAACACAGTATGAATTTCATTACATGATAATAATAAAATGATAATTACGTAATGTCATGGGTGGTGAAACAAGGATGGGACGTTTTGTAATTCGCTACGCAGGCTTTTGATAGTAAAGCTGATGAAATACAGGGTTGAAAGTAAAATAATGAGAAAGACTGAAATGAAACGATCTATTCAAAATATAAATTCCATGAAAGAGAAGCGATTCAAACAGAGTATTATATTGCGTTTACATTCCCTCTGATTCATATTCTTTTGATTCCCTTTCAACAATCTACTTCTTTCTTTCTTTCTTCTCTCTCCTCCATGCCCCCCTTCCCTTTCTTGGGGCGGCGGGGGATGGGGGGGGGGGGGTATCGGATATGAGAAAGCATGCAGTTTAGGTGTTATGGCACACTCGGACAAGTTCAATTTAGTGGCCTAGTAGGTCCATTGGTAAATTACCAAGTCGTCGACTGCCAAGTGCCAACTTGCACTCACCACATGGTCTGATTTAATTTAGTCCATATCCATTCCGTCCATCAATATTTCGTCGAACAACTATTTGGTCCAGTATCCAATTCATTTTCATTCATTTTGCACAATAGCACGTTGTCCAATTAGACCAAATGGTATATGGACTAAATGGCTATTGGACCAACTGGTTACTAGACGATAGTGGATGAGCATAATTATGGTAGACTTTAATGATAGTAGGCGAGTTGGCAATTTGACGATTTGGCATCAGACGAAATGGAAGTAAACTGATCTGATCCATGGACTTATATAGTATCACACCGGTATAGATAAAGAGGTACAAAAGTGGAAACGATGCCCGACGGACATGCGCATATCCAGGATTTTGCACCACGAGGGGGTCACTATTTTTGCGCCCCTGTGAACTTTTCGGAAAATTGCACCCCGACCCGACCACTCAAGCAATCAAAGTGCCTAAATGCATTTTGAATTGTCTTATTCCACAACCACGTGAAAAAGGCAATCGAAGACCATTTTTTGTAACGTGTCCATGTAAAAAAGATCAAAGTTGTATCCACTTCTTGAAAAGAATAAATGCGACCAGAAAGCATAAAATTTTTAAGCGTTTTGGGGTTTCAATTTAGTTCAACTTTTCATCAGAGTGGTAGACCATACTAAAATTATGTGCGGGAGCTGTAATTTCTTAACCGGGGCTAGATCCAGCTTTCGCCAATAGGGGAGGGGGATATTTTCATCTGTTTTCCGATCAAACATTCTACGCTTTTTGCAACCGTGAACATGATATGTATATGAATTATTTAAACAATTATTATTGATACGAGCGCGAAACGTGAGCTGAATTTTTTTTATATTCTGACCTAAAATTTTTTTTGGGGGGGAAATCTATGAGCACTTTTGGCAATCAAGAACAGGATGGGTATCTATCAACATTTTATGCGATCACGAAGTGCGAACTGACAATTTTTGAATTCCCAATCCAACACTGGACATCATAAGCACTTTTTATAACCATGAACAGGATGGGTATATAGCTAAATAATTAATGCGAGCGCTAAGCGCGAGTTCAAATTTTTTGATATTCTCACCTCGTAAATTTGTGCGAGTGCGAAGTGCGAGCTTAAAAAGTGATTGATATTTTGACCTAAAATTTGGACATTCTAAGCACTTTTGGTAATCATGAACAGGATTGTCATCTAACTAAACATTGATGCGTCCGCAAAGAGCGAGATGAAATTTTTTTCATATTCTTACCTAAAATTTGGACATTTGAGTAAGCATTTTCGGTTATCATGAAAAGGATGATCAGTAACAAAACAGTTTATGCGAGCGCGAAGCGCGAGCTGAATAAAAATCTATATATTTTGATACAAAGTCAGACATTCTAAGCACTTATCTTACCATGAACAGGATCGCCACCTTACTAAACAATTAATGCGAAGAGTAGGATGAATTTGTTTTTATATTCTGATCTAAAATTAGGACTTTCTAGGCACTTTTGGTAATCATGAACAGGATTGGTAATTGATGGGAGCAAACATGAGTTTGGCACCCCCTCCCCTCCCTAGGTAAATTGAACCTGAATTTGATGCACCGAGACAAATATCAAATTGGCGTGTGGTGAATATCCATTCGGCACCACCTAGGTTGAACATCAATTCGGCGCCCCTATATGTCAAACAGCAACTCGACAACCGTATATAGGAAAAATAATTATTCGGCGCCCCATCCCCAAGGTTAAACATCATTTCGGTGCCCCTATGTCGAACATCTATACGGCGCCCCGAGGTAAAACATTAATTCACCCCCCCCCCTAGGAACATCAATTCGGCGCATCCACCCCCCCCCCATGTCAAACAGCAATTCGTCAACCCTACGAAAAAAATATCGATTCGGCGCCCCCTTGGTGCCCCTATGTCGAACTTCGATTCGGCACCCTCCTATGTCGAACATCTATACGGCTCCTCGAGGTAAAACATCAATTTCCTCCCCCCCCCCTTCCTAGGTTGAACATCAATTTGGCGCCCCCTAGGTCGAACATCAATTCGGCGCCCCCTAGGTCGGATATCAACTCGACGCCCCTTATTTCGAACCATAATTCGGCTCCCCTATCTATGTTGGACTTAAATTCGGCGCCCCTAGGTCGATTATTGATTCGCCCCCCCCCCCCCCTAGGTCGAACACCAATGCGGCGCTTCTTTTTTCCCTCCTCTCTTTCTTGCCCCCTTTCTCTTCTCTCCCCTCCCTTTTCCTCCCCTTTTCTTTCCTTCCCTTTTCTCCCTATTTTGGCGACCCCGAATACGCCCATGGTAGAGCTACGGATATAGAGAAATAAGGACAAAGATGTAATGAAAATATAAAAACTCTTGAAATACTTTACGTTTTCTAGGCAAACAAGAATCCAAACTCCAAACCGTATAAATAACGTCCGGCTGAATAGACCTCCATTTGCATCCTGTTTGATATATGCTTTCCTGTAAGTTCCATTGTGGGCAAAATAAAGGGCAAAAGTAAGTCTGCTTTCTTTGAGAGGGTGTAAATGATGATATATTAAAATACCAGCGAGTGCCATAGGTGCTAATCATAGGCGACGGAACGTATTTTCAATTTTATTTATTATTTTTTTTGGGGTGGGCAAAGCCAAAAAAGGCACTTATATGCAAAATTTGCATTTTTTATGCAAACTGATATTTTCACCATGAGATTATCATCTGTGTTAAGTAGTTGTGCGTTTTGTAGTAATTAAATTGAGCAAAACCTTTTTAAAGTCTTTTCTTATTGATAAAATATCTATTTAGGCTTTATTTTTCCGGGAGCGAGCGTAGCAAGCAAGCAGTTTGAACATTTTCAAATCTGAAGTTGTGAAACTCGCCGCTTTTTGGTCAAATCGCGCAAATTATTGTTAAAAGAGCATTCTTGCGAGGTGTTCAGAGCGCAAATCGCGAGCTATAAATTCTAGACATTGCTTGTACTAACATGACTAATAAGACATGAAAATCAAACATTCCGAGCAATTTTGTTATGAAAAAGATGTGCATCTAATTGAAGAATGGACGCGAGCGCGATATTCCAACCAGAAAACTGGACATTCTAAGCACTTTTTTAACCCCAAGAACTTAATTGTGTGTCTTAATAAATAATAATTGATGCGAAGCGCGAGCCGAAAATTTGTAATATTTCAACCTGAAAACTGGATATTCTAAGCAGTTTGAAACCGAGAACATAATGTGTACCTTTGATGCGAGCGGAAAGCGCGAGCTGAAGATTTGTGACATTTAAACCTGAAAATTGAACATTATAAGCACAAGTTGTAACCAAAACAAAGTGAGTGCCTTCCTAAAAAATAAATGATGTGGGCGCGAAGCGCGAGCCAAAAAATTTGTGATTTCCAACCTAAAATGTATCGTTTGACTTCAAAAAAGGTATTTTATTTTGAAAAGGGACATACATGTACATCATTTTGAAATAAGTGCACTCTCCATTTAAAAAAGGCATTTTTTTCCTACTGGGATTTTTTATGTAGGGGGTTAAGTGCCCCTGCCGCCCCCCGCTTCCGCCGCCCCTGCTGCTAATATAGCATCGGGTTATAATTTTTATCTAAGTTCAAACTGGTATTAACAAAAAAATGTTGGTATGACTGCATTTTATAACGATGGTTTTCTTTAAAACATATATTTTTTACCATTTCGATCCATCACATGTTTGCATTTTTTTTGTCCGTCGATATGCCCAGCGCTGAGAGGTCATGCCAAAACGTGATTTTGCATGAAGTACATTCTCTGAACCATCATCGGAACTTCGGAATCACACAGAGATGGAAGACCCCTTCCCCCAAATAGTTCCGCCTAAAGCTGTATGTCCTCGAATATATATATATACATATATATATATATATATATATATGTCATTGTTCTTTGTCATTGTTCAAAACCCACCTTCACCCGACAAAGGAAATTATAATTGGTATGGTGTCGAAAATCTGTCTATCTGACGGTCAATTGGATCGGGGTCGCCCTAGCCACTAACCCGTCTCTGTGGTCTAGTGGTTAAGGCACCGGCGTTCAAAGCTGGGGGCCCGGGTTCGATTCCCGGCGGAGACATTTTTTCGGCATCACCAATTTTTCCAAAAAGGGTAGATAGCTCTGGGGAACCTTGATTTAAGCTACGCCTACCATTGTTCTCTTCATCCATTTCTTTCACACAATATTTAAATATAAAAGAGTTGCCAAAGCTGTAGTACATGTATAACTTCACACATTTATATATATGTATAATAAACACAAGTTCACAAGGTTGACTGGAGGTTCATCAAATTATATATATATATATATATATAATATATATATATATATATATATATATAATATATATATATATATATGATACATTGTTATAACATACAGACCTACGCACCGGTATCATAGGCGGATCCAGGAGGCCGACGTTACGCCCCCCCCCCCCCCCCCCGATATTGGCGGCGCAAAGTAATATGAACGAAAGCAGAGGGGGGGGGGGACAAAATATAAGAGGAAGAATGAATAAAAAAAGGTGAGGGGAATTCAGACTTGGGGAGGGGTGGGAGCCAATCATGTACAAAAACAATTTAGCCCGCGCTTTGTGTTCGCATTGCCTGTTCGATGGAACATCTATTCATCTATACCAATTCATTTATTGATTTATTCATTCAGTCATGGGTAAACAGGTTCACAAGTTCAGAGTTATTAGTATATAAAATCATAGTAACAAGTACAATAACAAGGTATAATTCATATCAAAATAGTATGAGACATAAAGAAATATTAACTGATCAATGTAATACAAAACACGGAAACATTGTTGAAGGGCTTATAGTAAAACGAACAAGGGAACTAAATAGGCCTTTACTTATTCAAATTTTTGGGCACCTTATCCGTCAGTGTGCATCTTGTTTAATGATCATATTGCTCAGATCAATTTTCAGGACACAATACACAGTCCGAAAATAATACCTCACGCTCGCATTTTTTATAGGGCTTAGTACTGTTACGACTATAGATTCCAACAAAAACTAGCTTTGAGCTGCCGATCGATCGGGAAAAATGTGGATGAAAATATTGTTCACCCCGGCCCCGTTATTAGTGAAAGCTGGATCCGCCCCAGAATATATTGTTTAAAAAAAAGGCATAGGCCACGCGGTATTTGTCATTTTTTAGTGATAAATACATTGAGGCAGTATATTGACAAATAATCACTGGAAGAGAAAGAGCATCTTTCGCCCTATATAACGCACAAAGCAAAATAATGAAAAATGGGGGCCAAGCTAGTTCAATACAAAATGATTTCCTTTTCCTTTAAAAAAAATGTTACAACACATTATAATAATGAACAAATCAAAATACAGAACTTGAAGAAAATTGATAACAATTCAGTGAATCGGAATCGAAACAAAAATGCGTATGTAAATATAATTATAAAATAGAAATAAAAAACGGGAAAAAAATAAGAATAGCCCTTTCACAAGCAACCATAATTCTCCCTCCCTTCATACCCTGGACAAGTAAAGAAAAAAAAATACAGCTAGAGAAACGAAGCAAAGATGAAAAACAAAGAAAGGGAAGGAAAGCCGTCTCTCGGTACCTGGTACCCTGCCCAGATATCAAGATGTACGTAGGACCTATTCTCCGCGATTTGAAAAACAACGTGCATAACATCACAATTATTATGATGGTCATTTCAAAAAGTTCCTTGGTTGTTTCCAAGTTATTTAATTTGCCGTCGAGGGACTGCGCGAATGCACACGCTCCTACAGGAAATGAATGAAAAAGTCGCAAATAGACTCCGCCGTTCAATCCGATACTGTACTGTATGTACAGATCGGCACGTGAGACAAGCGCAGAGGCGATGGATATGAATATTCATGAGCAGGTATTGATGTCATTTGGTCTCAAGGTGGCGCTCTTCATTTGTTATGTCCATTTCAAAATCTGCATCAAAAGAAAGCTCACTTGGTAAAATTTATCTTCTTTATATATTTTTTTGAGAATAAAAACAGTTCTTTTGGCCAATGCAATATATTTTATGGACTCAGAACTTGTTTATGAGTATTTTGAAAAGCGAAGAGTGAAATCTAAAAGAAAGTTTTGAAATAAACCAATGTCACAATTTACCTTTAAGCTAAAATCCACATCAATTCATGTGCAACACTGCTCAAAGGATGTTCTGTAAGTGTAACAAGCTCACACACCAATACTACATTTCAAAGTTCCTTCTCACTCTAGTACCAAGTGAGGTACGATCGATCGAGTGCCATTTACGAATTCCTTCATGTAGCCCTCATTCTTCTTAATGAGGACTCCCTTTTTTGAGATTCAGAACCAGTATTCATTGCTCTGGACTACACATACTCATACTCTCTTGATGCTGTAATGCCCTCCAAACCCGGGCCTAGTAAGACAGTGCACTTAGCCTACATCTTTGCTGTAACATTAATCATAAGTGAAACATCTGATGAGGAGTGACTACACGATTCATTTTCTTTTTATCGACTATGATTCAGTGCAGGCTTTTCTTCAGGAAAAACAAGCAAGGCAATTTCTGAGTGTATCTAGGCAGTCACTGCTTCATGGTTCGTAATCTTCCGCATCAGACATACTGCTGACGTTTCACGTAACAGCTCGAGACTCGTTAAGGCAAAGAAAAAAGCTTGAGCTTCCGCCTAGGTTATAATGTAGGCTAGCCAAACCTCTTTAAAAAAATCCAAGAACAAATAATGTAGGAGGCCTACAAACCAATGTACAAATGCTCTACAAGGACATCCACTGTTCAAATGGACCTTCTGTGCAAAGGTTCCATGACACTTGCTCTGGCGACAATTGCTCGACTGTTAATTCCATTCACTAATGGAATCACCAAGTTCAACCATGGATTTAGCACTAAACATGTACCTTATCCTAAACCTAACCCCAAACAGTGTAGTAGATTTCACGGTACACCATGTATCTTTCTTGGGCAAGTGTTGGTCCTGAAAAGGACCACCCAATATCCAGGACTTCAGGACCAACACTTGCCCAAGAAAGATACATGGTGTACCGTGAAACCTACTACACTATTCTTCTTCGCCATGGAAACCTTCAAAAGTTACTAACCCTAAACCTAAAATAAAACTCCATTGCAACCCTAAACCTAACCCTGTATCTGAGACGACATAAATCCCGCAGCAATAGTCACAGGAGCAAATGTCGTGCCACCCACGCAATATCTATTAAAGGCTTCCTCAACCAGGAAAACTTAAATTTTTCCTTTTTTTCACCATTGATAAAGTTCTACCATGGACAATGTCCCTGAATAGGCCTAAATAATGGGTGGAAAAAACAAAATGATTTCAAAAGGAATATTCACAAATTATGCAGAACCAATGAAAGAGAATTTTGACTTGTGAGGAATATATGTTAAGTCTGTCCTGACACAAGTGTGATTTTTAATAAATCGAGACTCTCGATGAGAAATTATACAATCATATTGCTACAAATTTCATCAAAATTGGATGTAATTAAGAAAGTTGGGATATACATGCAAGGTTTATTTGCACAAATTAAATTCAATTTGCATTTACTTCATATAAATGTAAAATCATTTCAAATCAGTGATGTCTCAGGTGGTAGGCCTATGCAAGCGGGGTTGATTATGACAAACGCTTTATTATGCCATATGAAATATCACATGTATTTCAATTTTCCTCAAATAATATATAACTCGATTGTATTCAACATGGAACATAGTAACATATAAATCATTATCAGAATTGCCTGCGATACAAGGGAAATCCTGCTTATCATAAAATCAATTAAAAATTTGAAATAATGATCACATGATTACATCAGCTCTTTTGTTACATTGATAAGCTTTACTGCAGGGTTTTTTTTTTAGGGGAGAAGTGTAATATTGAAATGAATTAACTTTCTTATTTGACAAGCAGGCTAACATATAGGCCTATACTCTGATTTGATCTAATTTTCAGTGCAATGGTTGTCTGATTTTCTCATACATAGGAAGGTCTCATCATCATAGAATTGCAGGTGAACAGATCTTTCCGCTAGTTCTTTCAAAAGTTTGTGAGCCCACCCCCCCCCTTAAATTCTGATTCAAATTGTATGAATTCCTTACGATACCTTATACCCACCAGGATCCATTATTTATTATTTATTCAACCCTCGATTAGTACCAGAAAAAGGATTTGATACCATTCCACTGAGTCCGGAACGCTTTGTGTTGCGAGGGTTTTCTTTTGTCAGACTCATAAACATCCAAACATCCATTGATATGATAAAACTGGCTTAATCTGCGACCATTATCTGGATTCATCCCTTTGGACTGATTGTGCACGTAGCATTCAAAGGAAAGCTTGGAGAATGATCTGAGATAAATACATATTTTATGTCGCTGAGATAGATACAACAGTTAATCTGGTTTGCCTGAATAATCAATTATCCATCTCTGCATTATTCATGCTTTGTAATTCATATTGATTTGTAAAATACAGGCCCTATAGTGCATACATTATGTAGGCATACAGCTATTAAAGCTTCCCATAGAAAAAAAAAACACAAATGTATAGGCCCTACATTAAGGCCTACCCTTTTAAATAGAGGAACACACGGCTTGTAGGGTTTGAAGATGAGATGAGCTTTCATACCTACAGGATCAGAAAAAAGCAGGCACCGTCCGAAACTCATGAACTATATGGAATATTTTTTTTTCACATCTGACCAGTCCTTTTGGTTTCATTTAGTGCTTTTAAAGGAGAATGAAACCCTTGAAACCAGCTGAATCCATATCACAGAGAAAAATCAAAGAAACATATTGTTCAAAGTTTGAGGAAGATTGAATGAATAATAAGAAAGTTATGAACATTCGAATATTGAGATCACTAGTGCCATGTAGATCCTCCCAACGGCAATGCGACCAAGATCTGTGATATCACACACGTACAACTCCCTCATTACTTTAGTACTTATTTCACTTATATTCTCACTTTTATAGAGTCTATCACAAGGTGAGGTGTTCTCTTTATGAGATGACAAGTACAGAGGTTTCACAACATTATATCATTGATGAATCGTTTGTCATATGATTAGAATGAGCAAAAAGAGATGTTTTGGGGTATATTTTCAGTGTCCAAATGGGAGAGTTGTACGTGTGTGACATCACAGATCTTGGTCGCATTGCCAATGGGAGGATCTCCATAGCATTAGTGATCTCGACATTCAAATGCTCATAACTCTTTTATTACTAGTCCTATTTTACTCAAAGTTTTGTTGATCTTATTCTTTGATTTTTCTGCTTTCACAAAAGCTAACTTGCTCCAAGAGTTTCATTCTCCTTTAAGGTTTCTTGAATCCAACATTTTGTGGATTGTTGTGGAGTTTTATTTAGCAGCTGTGTATGAAGCAGTAAAATTAATTGTATCCCACCCCCCAGACTTAGGGAGGGGGGACTTCCAGTCCCCCCCCCCCCCCAAAGTATGAAAGTTGCATTGTGCCAGCTTTCTGGTGACCCCTCCCCCTCCGAAGTGACCCATTCTGCAATCACTTACGAGTCAAAATGAAAAAAAGGGATAATTATCAGTTTTTAAAGACATTTGAGGTAAACTTTTCCTTTTCTTTTCTTGACATATAGATCTAATTTTCGTTTCCCGAAACACGGAACTATAAGACAAGATATTCTTATTGAAATCCTGGATCCATACTTTTACCTGAAGATGTTTTCAAAAGAACTTGGCCTATATCTGAAGAGCATGCCAAGAGATTTATTTATGAAGTTTCTGACATGGTCACACTGACATTTATGAAATGAAAGCACAAAGGAAATAAAGGAGAAAAGGGTACAAGAACCAAAATATTTTTATCTTATTTATGAAAAACATTGTTAAAATGAAAGTAGGTGATACATTTCATTTTACTGCTTCATAAACATTTTGCCAAATTTTGGCTTCAAGAATCCACAAAAACACCAAATGAAACCAAAAGTAGAAAACTCCTAAATCATTGCAACACTTTCACGGTCTGCAAAATAACAAAACACTCCCCATACTTAAGTTAAGAATGTAAATCTAAAGTGTTGGTTTCCTCTGATATTTCTCTATATCTCAAAGGACTTTTGTTGAGATTACCAACGACCTTTAGCTTAAGGTCACAGGCTTCCTTCATGTAACATGAGCGAGTTTTCACAATTGCAACAAGGACAGATTCTAGGGCGTAGTAAATGCACTAGTAAATCACAATGAACAGCTGACAGGTCTTTGTCAAAAATTGGTAAACCAGAGAAGCAGATCATACGAAGGTCAGAACTGACGAAAATTGCAAATATGCGGTTTGTCCAGAGTCACAGACGACACAGCTGTTTTGATTCAACGATTTTCGACAGAGCCTGCTTTGTCATGGAAGCGCCTTTGACAATAGATTCTCTATGTTCCAGAAAGCGTCTGCGTAGTTGTTGCGTAAACTCCTGACTATGATAAACTCAATAACGGTTATGCTCCAGTCACACAACAAAACTGACACCAAACTGAGTGACGGTATGTCGACGGAGATATAAAATGTAATTGTTGGTCTGGGGAGTGCTTCATGAAAGGATTGGTCAGACTTTCATCCAACAAAATCCTGTTTTATCTGACAGTTACCATAGTAACAGTGCCTCTCAGCCAATCAGAATCTAAGAAACATGTCAGATCTGACAACTTGTCGGACACAGATGTTGATGAAACGCTCCCCTGGAGTAAGTTTTGCGTGTATCACATAATTCCCTGTTTGTATTACAGGGGCATTAGGTTCACACATTGGTAGAACATGGGCGATTCCAATCAACTTTCTTGTCTTAGCATCACAAACATGAATGAATCACACATCGAAACACAAACAAAAAATTACAGTTACAGCAGGATAGCATTCAAGTGATTTTTCATCAATTCTACCTCATTTCAAGCTAACCCACTTGACCCAGGGGGTGTTTTTTAATCAACTTTCTTCGGACTAGCATCACAAGCATGAATGGATCACAAATCAAAACGCAAACAGAAAACCCAGTTACTGCCAGTTGGAAATCAACTGATTTTTCATCAACAAGACCCCCGATTTCAAGCCCAAAGGGTGTTTTTAAATCAACTTTCTTGCCCGAGAATAACAAGGATGGATCACAAATCAACACACAAACACAAAATAGTTACTGCTTTACAGCATTCCAGAGATTTTTCATAAAATAGGATTTGTATAGCGCACATATCCACCTTGCCAGGTGCTTGAGGCGCTCGGGCCTATATTATACCCCGGCTAAGCTAGTATACCGATTCTGGTGCACACAGCTTTTTGAGGAATTACTTCCTGCCGGTACCCATTTACCTCACCTGGGTTGAGTGCAGCACAATGTGGGTAAATATTCTTGCTGAAGGAAAACACACCATGGCTTGGAATCAAACCCACGTCCCTCAGATTGAAAGACAGGGGGGCCTTAACCACTAGACCACGACGCCCCCAACACTGATTCTCCATCATTTTAAACCCACCAACGTGACCATAGAAGTAAAGGTTATAACTTGTCTTGAGCATATGAAATACACATCAAACCCACTAAAAGGCCCGATATGAATTATGTTTCTAGCCTAGGAAATTTTGATTGAAAGATAAATGCCAGTTGTGGTAACGATTTCAAAATGAGTTCGTACAGAATCCAATGAAATGACCATCAAAGTGTCTGTTTGAATAAATAAAAAATATGTGCCAAAGGATTCTGGAAGAAATTGTGTAATTGCTGAGAAATAAGCACAGGATTTGGGTCAAGCGTCGGGCCGACATTCAAAGCAATAATAATACTGTCCCACGTGCGCTTATCTGTGTTGGTGATCTTCAGTGTGAATATTTTTCAGCATAGATTTCAAGATTTCACAAAGTTCAGTTTATGTAACTGTACCAGATCTAGATCCTCGATGATATAGTAACAATTAAGCTTGGTTTTACACACTTTCTTGTGAAATCATTGTTTACTGCAACTACTTTCACTTCTCTTTAATGCTCCTTGAAATAATAATCATAATTATGCAACATTTACAAATAGCGCAGTGTTTCTAAATGCTGTATCACCCCAGCCTAAGCATGTCTACTCTGATTAGATGCTCAAGCATCAAAGGAATTTCTTTCTACCAGTAGGCCTATTATAAGTGGCCATTAACAACACCTGGGTGGAGAGTGGAATGAAGAAAAAAAATGCCTTGGAATAGGATTAGAGTCCAACAATGGGAATTGAACCTCGGACCTTGTGGTTCAAAGTCTGATGATGTAACCATTGAGCAACAACACTTCATATGCATGGCAACTACACAAGAAGGATGAACTTGGCTCAGTGCATAGCAGAGTTGATAAAAAACATGTTGGCTCCCGTAACAAGATGACAAATGATTCTTTTTAGTTCACCTATGTGGCATACTCCAAACACCATCACGTTATCTGATCATTAAATCATGAAATTTGTCAGGAGAAAACTTCTTCCCTCGCACCTCTGAAAATGTCAAGTTTGACATTGATCCCCCTTCCACCATGGACCTGCTTTCGCTGTGCATTAGGAATGTGTGAACAGACCCACAGTATCTATATTGGCATGTTCACATTCAACAATGTGAGTGATTAAACGTCCACTGCATTATAATGACCAATTGGACCTGAACATGCCTTATTGCAATCAATCCATGATTACCCTCATATTCTAGTGCAAGTTATTGTATTCTAATTAAAAACAAATAGCTATTGTAAATTAAAAAAAACCTATTTTTAATTTTTACATTTCATTGGGTAGGGGTGGGGATGTAAATATTCATGAATACAATTATAATAAAAATATATCTTCATAAAGACAGAAATTTAACACCCTTCTCTAAATAGCAATAAAGAATTTCCTCCATTCTCCTTCCAAATTCATAAAATATTTCCTATTCATTGAAATCGAATATGTCATGTGTGAACACATCTGATAGCAGCCTTACGAATGTCATGACACACATTAAGAAAGACATTTCAATTACATACCCCTAACACTGATTACATTTCCACACATACATAGCTATCTCTTTCCTCCTGCAATCAACACTTAGGCCTACTTTCACATGACAAGAAATTGCACTTCGAACCCGTTCACAATCACAATTCTAAACCAGGGGGGTGTTGCACAAAGATTTAGAGTCGCACTGAAATGCACATGCCTACATGATAATTGATATGTAACGTGCAATCTTATTGATCAATATGCAGTAGTGCACGTCCTCTTGACATGATCTGACCAATACGATCATGCCTTTATACCATACGCAATCTGGCATTTGGGAATGAATCCAGCATGAATGTTAACTTTCAAAGAGAATCTAAGCAATCCCCAAAGGCACAAACACACCATCGCTTTGATTCATGAACCTGTCCGGGAGGGGGGGAGGCACTTCCATTGACAAGTGGATACCAGGCACGACCATGGAGTTTCCAAAAGCATCCTATTTTCCAAAACGGTACCCTTGACAGGTATTCCCTGAGTTGACCCCCTAAACAAGTACAGCAATATTTTAATTGTCGCATCATGGACATGATCACGGACGTCGGCTTTACCTTTACTTACATTGGGTTTAGTACCACCCCACATCTTACCCAAAACGGACTCTAAACACAGTAGTGTTGAGGCAAAAAGAACATCCTTTTGTACACCCTCGCATTTTACCGTAAACACATAGCTTTCCTCGTGAAATACATACCCTTTTTTCATTATTTTAGTGTTTACTATGTTACGTATGTAACATGCCCAATCTTGAAAAAGAAATCCTTTTTTCTTTGGTCGTGCCTGGTATCCACTCGTCAACAGAAGTGCCCCCCCCCCCCCCGGAACCAGTTTAGGACTGATTCACTTAATCTCGACCCCACTCCCCAGTGCCAAGATTCATGTTCCTGGAGCAGCAAGAACAGTCTGTAGCTTGATGACACAGGCTATGAACAAACCAAGTTTAACTAGTTCAACAAATCAATTCGGTGAGAACAGGTTCAGAAACAAGACTGTGAACGTGGTCTCTCAATCTAAAGTTAAGTCATATTCTGGACTTTGGACACAAACTACTCACATTTTCTGACAGAAGAACAACAAAATTTGCCTCCCCAAATCAACTCCACTATGGATTATTTAAGATTTGTGGACTGTGACATTGTGCACTGTCAAAATTCATTTTCTCATAATTTCAGAACAGATTGGATTTAATTATTCCACCTACAGTTCCTTAAGACTCCCAAGACTTAAAGCCTCACAAAAAGTTGCTACAATCAGGCAGAAAATTTTCAAAAAGAACAATACTAACAGTTTTGTTTGACCTTCTTTTATACTGAAAAATCAATGGATAGTGGTTTTTCTTGAACTATTTTTAACAGTGCAAATGAACCCCTTTGATGCTTATTGCATTAGTAGCCGCCTTAATCTGCACAATTGATTAGAGAGTGACATTTGACGAAAGATAGGGAGATGGGACAATTCCTTTTCCTCTCTTGAGAATCAATTCAGGTACCTAGGCCAATAGGAAGGCCAAAAGGGGCAATTAAACTTCAAACTTTAATAGCAACATGCTTGTGTGTTGTTGATTAAGTTATTATATTGGCCTATACAGCTACATGTAGCAATTCTAATTGAGCTTATTTTTCTGAGAGAAGAGGGCAGTATTATATTAAGTCTTCTTTAATCAGGTGCCGTGGCCAAGTGGTCTAAGGCTGCGTTTATGCGACCTCAAGCCAGAATCATGATTCGAATCATGATTCAAAACACAAACATGAATCACAATATCACAGAATCAGCGTTTAGACGACCTCCATTCCAATGCTGTTTCTCCTCAGATTCGGGCCAATCCAGTGCGCATCACTACTGCGCAGTTTGACAGAGGAAGTTTTTCGCACGTGTTTCGGCTCTCGAAAAATATTTTGCTTCCAGAATTCAGTCTATACCTCATTTTGTTTACTTCTATCATATAGGGTCCATATGCTTCTATTCATCTTGTTAGTTTATCCAAAATGGTGTTTGGAAGTGAATTTCAGCGTAGATCCAATTTAATATTGATACTTTATACTCAACAACAACTGAGATCATTGTCTGTCCAGTTAATTCATTTACTATAGAACTTGAAGTTGAAGACAATCTCCATGACCAAAAAATTAAAAGTAGTGGACGATGCGATGACCAACACAGAACTTGAACATGACAAGAAATGCATGCATAGTACATAATCATGTACATACAATGATCATATAGAGCGCCTTGAGCTTGGCAATAGTCAAACCTAAAGTAGCCTTACACAGTGAGGTCATATAGAATCATGATTCAAATCACGATATCGTTTATTCGAACATTTTCGTACGTGATTCTGCAGAAACGTCTTTCCAAACGCCCCTTTTTTCGTGTTTCATGTTTGTGATTCTAATCATGATTATATTCAATTTCGACTAAACGCAATCGTGATTCTGCAGAATCATGATTTGAATCCTGATTCAGATCATGATTCTAGGGTAAAAAAGTGGCGGATAAACGCACCCTTAGGCGCTGACTTGACATTTGAAAGTCCGGGGTTCAATCCCCGGCCACAGCACATAAGCCCGAGAGCAAGGCATTCAATCGACAGTGCTCTATTATCCTGTGTTGAAATAAATGGAAGTGCTATATGCATTCTTGGAAACTAGGTGTGGACTTGCTTAAACAAAACAAAAAAATCAGCTATATGTAAATGAATTAAAGTGAAGACACAATGGTTGAAAGAAAATGATAGGGCCTACATGATAAAAAGAACAGAATTCTGAGAACAATTACATGAGAATTTGCTCTTATATTTATTAGATATTAATGGAAAATCAGGGTGTGCTCAACTTTAAAGGCATTGTGCTTCAGGATTGTTCCTGGCGTGCCTGGTGGCCAGACAAAAAACATGAGTTGTCAACTTGAACATCGCCCATAACGTCATTATCTAGGGGGATTTGATCACATTCAGTTCTAAATTGGAATTCCAGTCTAGAGGATCAAGTAGGACCAATCCTCTCTCTATTCTGTTTCTAAACCAGTAGCAGAGGTTCAAATTTCCTACAAGAATGCTGGTAGTCTGCGCATGCAGTCCCCTTAAGATTTCAAGGATGGGTCACCCAGAGTGAGATGTTATCGTCAACAATGGTGTGATCTACATGTAGCATGAGATTACTTGTGGACCGGTTCTGGTCACTGAGCAGGGAGCTTCTGGGGAGGGTGTCACGAAGCACATTGTGGGTGATATTACTGACTAATGTCAGCTCAGCCAATCAGATGCACAGATTTCAGTAGCTTATAACAATAACCAGGGAAAAACACAGACTATTTGTTTCATGAAACACTCCCCAAGACTGCGGTACATTGCACGCAAAAATGGTGCTACAAGAGACAATATAGAATCTAGAATCAATCAGACATGCTACTACATGAGTGGGCCGATTTTAGTTCACCTCTACTCAGCGGTGTTGCCTCACTGACTTGTGGGCCATTCCTTTAATTTTTTTCTTGGGGGACGGGGGGGGGGGGGGGGGGAATAGACTCATCAAACAAGAAAATTTGCTCCAGAGTCCATGTACTAGCTGTAGGCCTACAGTACACTGCATGAATTATCTCCCTACACTACCAGTGAAAAATGATTTTAATTGAATTAACTGACCCAATAGCATATGGCGGAACCAGGAATTTTTAATCGGGGGGGGGGGGTACAGCAGAAAAATAACATGCAAATAAAGATCAATCCAAAATCAGTCGGTGTTTCTCTCTCAAAAACAGAAAGACTATCACTTTGAAAAAGGAGCCAATTTTCATCCTAAAAAAGGGAGATTTGGGTGAGCCTATATTTTTAGGGGGGCATATGCCCCCTGTCAACCCCCCCCCCCTTATGCCCTTGGATCCACACCTGCAATAGGATCATGTATAGATATAAAAGGGAAATAACCAAATAACCATGAAAACTGACCTGAGATAAAGCAAAATTCACTTGACCTTAGTGCCTGGTTGATAAGGTCCCTGGACGCACAAAGCCAGACCTGAATGACCACTCCCTGGACGTCCAGGCTTTGTTTTCCTAACACCATACTGTCCTTAGCCCCTGTACATGTACTATCTCATATATATTTCATATTCTTTGTTCTAGTCCAGACTGCCCAGTACTAAGTGCTTTCGATTGTACTTGGATAAAGATATGTGGTGTTTTTTATTCACGCTTTCCTCAAGCCTGTAAATTTGGCTTCCCTGCTTTTTGCTTGCGTTTATGAGACCAAGTTCTGTAATTATCTTTTTTATTTTCACACTGACAAGCTGAGCCATGAAAAAAAAGGTTCCAGCACTGCCTTGCTTTGCTAAACGCTGTCAAGCTCTCTGCAGCCCAGATTGCCAATTAGTCAAGAGCTAATTTTCTGGCTCAATTACAATGTAGCCTTCATTAGCATCATGTGAGTGTGAAGAGGAGGTGGTGGGCTGTACAGTAACCCTTGGGATATTGGTCCGGCCAAGTGCCGACACCCATACTTCCTTTTAATTACTCTTCCGCACACTCGAGATTATAAATGGATAATTATGACAATGGTGTTTTAACGTTTTCTCTGAATCTTCATTTCATTATCCCACCATGTTCATGTATACCAGGGGGAAAAAATGATACAGGGGGCTCTGGGATTTCGCCCCCGAAAACCTAAAAAGTGCCCTCGAAAATAAAACAGAGCCCCGAAATATAAAAAAAGTAGAGTTCCTGTAAATTCCCATTCATTACAATGTTAAAGCTTATCCAATGTTGCAGATCTACCGCCCTTTCACATGGTAAAAAATCGTAATTTGAATGATGATTCCAGTGAAAAATAAGGCTAATTTTGAATATTTAGCACGTGTGAAACCAAACAAGAACATGATTAGAATCACAAACGCTAATCACAGTCATGATTACGATAGCAATCATCACAATGATGATTCAAGATTCACGCGTGAAAAGGCCCTTAGACAGCAGGTTAGGACAAGTAGCCTCCAAAAAATGAAACAAAAAAATTGCCAGATGTGTATTGGTGATTATAGTAGACATTAATCAAGAATCCCATTAATGTATTAGCTCCTCAATTACAAAAGTAACGGAGGACACCAATTACTTAGGCAGTTGGGCGCTGTAGAAATGAGCAAAATTACAGCATTCACATGCAAAGGGTCAAGCAAATTTTGCCAGTGTGAATGAACATATCAATCACTGTCTTGATAAGGACAGATGTGGAAATATCATAATCATTTCATATCTCTTAATGGCCTGAGGATGATATCATGTGCAGACCAACAAGCAAAGGGTCAGGGTCAGCAAGGTCAAAGGTTAAATCCACCTCTGGTTAAAATCACAAATTCAGTTATCATCCAAAAACAAACTATTCTGACACTTTACCCATTGTGAGTTTGCCTGGACTGTATCTGCAGGATAACTAAAAACTCTTTCTCTGGCATTTAGGGTATTAAAGGACAAGTCCACCCCAACAAAAAGTTGATTTGAATAAAAATAGAAAAATCCAGCAAGCATTACACTGAAAATTTCATCAAAATCGGATGTAAAATAAGAAAGTTATGACATTTTAAAGTTTCCCTTAATTTCACAAAACAGTTATATGCACATCCTGGTTGGTATGCAAATGAGGAGACTGATGACGTCATCCACTCACTATTTCTTTTGTATTTTATTATATGAAATATGAAATATTCTAATTTTCTCCTCATTGTCAAGGGAAAACACAATTAATTCCTCCCTGAACATGTGGAATTACTATTGTTTAATACGATATGGCAATTTATTTGGAGAAAAAATTGAGCATGCACATCTATAGGCATTAAGACTTCCAACATGCACTTATCAGGGTGAAATTGAATTATCCTGAAACCCCAAAATAATGATTATGATCACGATAACAATAGCTGGATTTATGGAACTTTTTGCCTGAGGATTCAAAGCACAATTACCCTGGCTTTCGATTGAGCTACTACTTTTTCAGCAGCGCTCAGTGCATTAAAACAGGGCCTAAGATGAATGAAACACGTTGGATAAGTTGCGAAAAGAGGTTTGAAAGCATATTCTCACAGGGAGAATGAAGTTTTCACCACACGTGCCACGCAGTTGTTCCATCGTCCGTCCAGAACTCAAAAACCTACTTGCTCTCCTGAAGGCATGTGGGTAAGTTCGTTGACAGATGTCATTTTCTGAATTTCATGCTTTTCCCAGCTGGAAGCCCTTACATCCACCATTAGAGGTGGAATTTGGTATTGAGTCATACTTGAGGTTGAAACAAAGTTCGGTGTGAAGTAACTTTGATTCGCAAGCATGCAAGAAGCAACAAAATCACATTAACGGTGATATTGCGGTATCAAGGGCTACTTCAGGCCCCCCCCCCCCCCCCCGTTTCATAAAGGACTTGCAACTGTTGTAACTTTGCCATATAACTGAGCACTGTGTCATGCGCCTGTAATCCAAGCTACGTGAGGAAGTTACAAATTGATGCAGAGGTTTGAGCCCTGCTGCCCTGGTCACATCTTTCGGATGGTGACGTTAAAGGTCGGTCCCAGACGTAAATAATCATATCTGATTGATACCGTCTGACAAAACTCAAATACACACACCATAATGGCAACTACCATGGCAACAGGCCTCAGCAGCCAATCATAATCAAGGTTTCCATGGTAGTTGCCATAATGACAAAGTTACAACAGTTGCAAGGCTTTATGAAATGGGCCCCAGGTGTAGAATGGGCATGCAAAAAGTTGTAAGTCCCCCCCCCCCCTTATAAAAAAAAATATACTATAGGGGCCTACTGATTTTAAAGATTAGGTAGAAGGATATAGGGGTGCATATGATTGCATATTTTGGGTGGAAAACATTTTTTTCCTCATTTTGCATGTCAGATGTTTGGGGGGGGGGGGGTAAATGGTGACCAGGTACTTGTGGGAAGACAAATTAAGATTCCTTTTTTTGTCTCACTCAAATTCACTTTGTACATAGTGAAATCCTGGATCTGCCCCTGGTTTTCTGGGCCTTATTTGGGGGCTTGATAATTTTTTTTAATTAAAGGGAAGAATTTCATTCATATTCGTGTTAGGAAAGGTGGTGGAGAGGGAGGGCTTCAAGCAAAATTGTGGGGGGTTTTCAATTCGGCTTACATACAGGCCAACATGAATAATAATCGGAAATTTGTCGTGATAAATATCTTGGAGCACAATTGCAAAAATAAAAAAGTCTGCATGTTCCCAAATTATATTTATTGTTGCGATTTCTTTATTTTCCCAGTAGACAAAATAACATTTTGTAAAGTACATTTCAGAGATACCATTGAAGGCTTTAATACCCCCAAACAGAAAAAGGGGGAGAAATCCTATTTGAAGGTAAATTGATAGATACCTTTAAGTTTACCTGTCAGTGACATACAAGCCCCGCATAACTCTATTGATACGAAACTAATGGAGAAGAGAAATTGTTTTGAATACCACAGGAGATCTGCATTGGTATCCAAGTTTAAAGGGGTTCATCAGAGTCACGATGACTGCAGAGGTGTACCTATGTACGTTCATTAGCATACAAAATAATAATATAATATATACTGATTTATATAGCACAGAAACTATGTGCATATATTCTACTGCACTGCAATTAAGAGCTTGTGAAATGCTTGAGAACAAATTTAGAAAAGGGGGTAAAGAAATGTATGGGAATTATTTGAACAGATATTTTTTTTAGTTTAAGTTTGAACGTTTCTACTGATGGACAGGATCTTATTACATATGGCAAACCATTCCATAATTTTGGGGCTGCACAGGCAAAAGCACGATCTCCCAAAGTTATCTATGTATTATGAGTGGGGATGTGAAGGAGCAAATTATCATGAGAACTACGCAGAACTATGTACAAAATGATTAGTAAAAGGGTAAAAGTGGAATCATATATCATATGGATTCAGCTCAATCAGAACAAAAATAAATTCAGCAGTATGCTGCTGACCCGCAGGTAGGCCTACACCATTTGCACTCAGGTAAATGTTCACAATGCTATGAAAGTTTCCCAAAATAGGTGCAAATCCATGCTTTTTCTGCAGGGGGCACATTATAGACTCCCCCCCAAAAAAAAAATATCACAAAAAATGAAGGCATTTTGGGTTTTCACTGGGCGTGCTTGCACACCCCCCCCCCCCCCCCTGGATCCGTGCCTGCAAAATAATTGTGATAAATAATTTTAAAATCTCACACAAGGGGTAAATATAATAATAATTTTTTAACTTCTAAATTCTTCATTCATATGATACTGGAAATATATATTAAGTACAATACATAACTTTAAAGGGTGACTGTCCAGTTTATAGACCAACCATCTGCTGCAAGCAGATTTTTAATACCCTCAGAACAATTTTAATACCCTCGGAACAACCTCTGAATTAAACTATTGAACAGGGGAAAATAGAAATGAAAGATAGAGGACTTTGATCAAAGACTGAGGCCATAGGTGAAGAAGAACCCCTCAATATTATCATAAAACCCATTCATGCTTTTCTGCAGGGTCACGATCCCCATTTGTACAAATTATGGGCTCCAATAGAGGATAAAATGTGGGATGATGTACCAGTGTCCTGGGATTTCAAAAGAGAAAATAGAGAAGAGTCATCTCTTCTGAATTGTAGGACTGGACCATAAATACCAGTACTTTTATCAGGAAATAGATCTGATTGTTAAAGTTTACTACACACCATTTCAAAATACAAGCTCCTTTGGTCATTTGTAATAGGAGATTTCTTGCAATTTTACACAAAAGATGAAAAAACTCAAGCTATCTGATTGACAGATATCTTATCACAAAATAGATCTGTTAAACAATAACTACATCATTTCAAAATATGAGCTCCTTTTGTCATTTGTAATACTAATAGGAGATTGTTGGTCAATTTTACGCAAAAGAGTTTTAAAAGTCTGCTATTCATCCTGATAGAGCATTATTTGGATGCTTGGGAAATTTTCAAGAAGTCATCATTACCTTACCATTCTGAGTAAAGGTGGTTTTATGCTTTCTTTGTGAAAGGCAGAGCTGTGTTTTGAACGCCCATCTTAAAGCTAAATTACAGTAGTTGCAGCAAAACACTAATTTTGTGAGAAAGTCTGTAAGACCAAGGTTAAGTATGACTATATCATCGTGGATCTAGATCTGGTACAGTTACATAAACTGAACTTTGTGAAATCATAAAAATCTAAGCTGAAATACGATCACACTGAAGATCGACAACACAGATAGGCACACGTGGGACAGTGTATTATTATTGCTGGAATAAAGACCCGACGGAAGTGACCGAATCCGCGCTTATTTCGCTTATTTCTCAGCAATTACACAATTTCTTCCAGAACCCTTTGGCACATATTTTTTATTCATACAAACAGACACTTGGGTGGTCATTATATTAGATTCTGTAAAAAGTCATTTTGAGATCGTTACCAAAACTGGAATTTACCTTTAAACCCTCATTATTATTTTTACCTTTACAATTGTCGGGTAGGCCATAAAGTGAAAATGAGAAAGGATGCAATTGTGAATAAAACAATGAACTAGTATCAGAAGCCTTGTTTGGGGCTGAAATAGAAAAGCTTAGAAAAAAAACATCCCATGATTCATGAATAGGCCCTACTTCACAGAGGACATGGCCTATTGCTAGATTAGGCAAACCCAGTGTCCCATCTCTGCAGGGGCTACAGAACTGAAGGGGGGGGGGTAGTCCCCCCCTGCTTTTTTTTATGTTTACAAAAACGTAATAATGACACTATGATGCTTTCATGGTCAGCCCCCCACCCCCCCTTCCCATTTTCAAAAACCATTCCACTGCCCTTGCTCCGTTTAAAAAGCAAGCTCAAAGCCAGCCCTAAATTGTATAAATCAATTGATGGTAAAAACGTATACATTGCTTTATTAGCAATCTGTTGAGATTCAATGCTAGTTCCATATTGTAATTTTGATTAGAACTCTAGGGCAAATTCAATCTTCAGGAAGCTCATTTGCAATGATATCGGTGACTGTCATAAGCTACTAAAATCCTTTCAGCTTACTGGCTGAGAACAATATTGCCAATGGAAATCAATAACAAGATGCATTTGTGAAACATTCCCACTAGCCCTAGTAGTAGTAGGCCTACATGTACAACAAGACCAGCTGTTGTTGTAAGAAGTCTGGTTCATCAGATCAAAGACTATATCTAGACATAAAACATCTTCATTAGGTGGTTTCAGACCGCCTCGAAGTTCGCCAGTTCCAGGTATTCTCTGATCGGGAAATTTACCCCGATCAGAAAATACCAGGTATTTTGGCGGTGTGAAAGCAAACTACGCGTAATATCCCCGAAAGAAAATACCCGATAAATAGTAGGTACTTGGCGAAATTACGAGAACTTTCGCGGGGATTTTTCCAAGGTCGTGGGTATTTTGGCGGTCTGAAAGCAAATTACGGGAACTTTTAGCCCAGCGTGTCGTTGGGTGCGGCGCCGTGCATGGGTTGCTGCTGGGCTAGTGATTTTGAATTTCGCGCCTTGCTGCTTATCAGACCATACTGCGCATGCTCGTAACTTCAGGAACTTATCCCGAAGGATATGTTTCAGGGCGGTGTGAATGCAGGAATAATTAATGGGTATTTTTCAGCCTAAAATAGTTCTTGTAATTTAACGGGGATTCTTGTGATCGAGGCGGTTTGAAACCACCTATTGGGATCGACTCATCCCATCCATCACAGTAAATAATGTATGGAACAGCAGGCTATCATTTCCTGCAAGACAGGGGGCCTATTATACCATTTAACGACTGGTGTCATCTCCATCTGTGCAGCTCGCTTCGTCTCTTCCCCCTCCCCCCCCCCCCCCCCATCCCCCGCCCTCCATCCTCCAATGTTCTGTTTCACTACATGTAGCCGTTTCTTTGTCAGATTTCTAGCAGCGTGATGTTGCTCAAGGCCCTGTTTCACAAAAAAATAACGATTATTCCTGCACAATAACATTCCCATTATGGTCAACACCAGGATACCTTGATTTGATTGGCTGCCGAGTACCGTTATCATGGAAGTTACCTAATAATCATACTGAATATCTACCAACTCAACTCTACCCACCCCCCTCCTTGTGATTTTTTTTCTTTTAATATCATTTCAACCCCATCCCCTATTCCCTGGCAGAACTTAAGTTTCCTTGATACAAAGGGGGACTAACAGATGCTCTACTGAAGACACAGTCATTAATTAGGCAGGAGTGTTGTAGAGCCCCTAGTGCCTAGAGACTTCTAATTAGTGGGCATTATTTTCATGACAACTGTTGATGACCTTGTAATTCGTTATCCACTAAGAATATCCACCAACTTACTATTATTCATACTTCATTCCTTTTATGAAATTTTGAAACTTCTTTCTCACTCACTTTATCATTTCTTTATTAAGTTTCCATCACTGTCATCTTTGTACATGATTTCATTAATAGTTTTCTATTCCCACCTTTTCCTCATCTTTCTCTTTTTACCCCTACCACGACTATTTTGAGCACCCTTAAATCATGGAGGTAGAATGTTACAATAAGCCTGTTCACGATTGTAAACTGCGCATGAGCAGAAAAAGGTCATTTGAGATAAACCATGAAGGTGGCTTTCAAATTCACTGACATAGAAAATTTGTGATTTGATGATTATTCATGTATTCCTTTCAAAATATTCATTTTATCACGTCCAAGCTGAAGAGTAATAAATAGAGCCTTCATAATCACTGGTATTTGACAGTAGCCTAGACAATAGTCAAATGTGCCAAAGGCAGACAATAAAACAGATTTCCAAACTTTATCCCTGATGTACTATTCTAGTCACCTGGTCTATACAATGCCTTTTGTTCTTAGAATTTGAATACTCTATGGTAAAGCTTACGCAACATCTACATTTGAAAATGATAGTGCTCATCCTGATGAAAAATCACAAAGGTCATTTGAGAAAAGTTGATCATGAGCTAACCGTGAACTGGCTTATACAATAGACCAGTTCGTAGTTACTGCATGGACAATTTTGGTAAAATGACCTTTAATTTCTTTCATTATGATAGGCAGATTTCAAAGCAAGATATTACGTAAGCATGCCTTACATAGCAGGATGAAGAAATTGAATAGACCAGGTGACTAGAATAGCACTTCAATAAACACTTTATGAAGGTATTTGTTGCATTTCTACTTTGAATGCACATTTAGGTGTTGCACAATGTACATGGCAAACTGTGAAATACCAGTCGTTCGTGGACGCATTGTTGTTTTTTGTGGATGTAAATGAAAAACACAATTCAAAAGAATATATGAATAATCAAGACATCAAAGTTGGTGCTTATCTCATTAAATTTTAAACCACCATGTCACTTTAGTACCAATGACCTTCCTCTGATCATGCGCAGAATCTTTTGATCATGCGCAGAAAGGAACTACGAACTGGCTTTAATATTTTATAGGACCTATGCCTAGTCCTAGTGCACCTCCCATTATTTAGATTTAAAACAAATAGTAACTTGGAATTAAAGAAAATAAAATCATTCTTATAAAACAATCTCCTGGCAAGTAGACCTACTATGTTGCAAAAACACTTTATCATCAGTTTCCTTTCAGTTTCGGTTCATCAAAGAAATTTTACATGTACCTCTCCACACATGAAGTTGTTTTGACCAGAATTTTCTTTTTTAATTTGGTCCAAAATAATCAACAAATTGGAATGACTATTAAAAGAACTCACATAAAATACATACCTGTAATTTACGATGGACCAAAATCAGCAAATATGTGTGGTTGGGTGAGATGAATGCCCAGACAGCAAACATAGGGAATAAGAAAGAAAAACGAAACAAAAACAAATATGTTAATATAGGTTCCCCAAAAAATAGCGTCCCCCACAAAGATCGAGAAATTAATGATTTGAAAAGAACACTCTCCTTTCTTGTGAATAATTGCACCTTTTTTCAGTCATGACAGGGAGTGTAATACAACAAAGTATTAGTGTGCTATTCTACTGTTGAGTATCCTATTCAGTCCTGATCGATATATCCTACTATGCCTAATGATAATAATAATAATTGGATTTATATAGCGCTTTTTCCAGAGGATACAAAGCGCTGTTGATGCATAAGACAAGTTAAGGTTTATGGTTATAATATAAGTGTCTTTTGAGATGTTTTTTGAATGAAGAGGTCAAGAGAAGAGAGGTTTCGAAGAGATGGAGGGAGTTTATTCCAAAGACGGGGGGCAAGAGATTGAAAGGAGTTGAAACCGGCCTGTTTTCTGGATTTTGGAATGACATAGGAAGGAGCAGCTGCAGAACGAAGAGAGTATGTAGATCTTTGTTGCTGAAATAATGAAGAAATGTAAGAAGGTGTATGTAGTGTGGTTGACAGAGATTTATAGTTTTTGAACAAGTATTCTTAATGCATCATTAATTCAAAGTTATTTCAGTACATTTGTTACTGAAGAATTTCTCCTCATCTGAATTTAGCACCTACATGTACATGTAGGATGTAATATTAAGTTGCTTCCACACAAGAGACTTTCCCTGAATATAGGGTACAGTGGTGCTAAAAAGCTATACCTCGGTTACATTTGCTCTACGGCGGTCGTACGGCGAGTCGAAAATAGCCGTTTTCGTACCAGCTACACATAGGTGGTTTGAATAAAAATGAATAAAACGGTTGTTTTGACTCGCCGTAGAGCAAATGTGACCGAGGTTGTAGTGAACCCCACCAGAAAATGCACTCCTTCATGCCGAGTGTTGAATGGAGAACTACTGTACAATGTTTGGCGAACCCAGAGAAACAAACTTTCTTGAATGTAATATTCTATCACCTGACTACACAATTCAATATCTAAAAGATGGGAGAACTTGAACACTTGAAACATGTTCTTTTTCTGGTGGGGTTCACTAACTTTTTAGCACCACATGTGAATTTCTATTCAGATTCAAGCTGAACTGCACAAAATAAAAAGGAAAAGAACAAGTCTGAATCATGATACTCTATTTAAAAAGGTTTCAGCAGTAGCAATCAAGGAATTGTGTCTCCATATGACGTCAAAGACTTCCGTGTCTTTCTCTTTCATAATGGATTTTTAAATAGCTGGTATGATGTTTCATTAAAGCAAAGTTCTATCATAATTTTAATAAATCAAGCAATATTGAAATCTGAAACAGATTTTATGACACCGTTTCATATCAATATCTCAAAAGATTTATAATGGCAAGAACAGTATCAGACATAGTTTGGTATTTCTTCTAGACAAGACAGAAAGAAAAAATAATCACAAATTCATCTGGGGCACATTACACAACAGCTAGAAACAATCGTAGAACATTTGTTTACGAGTGATTGCGGCATTGAACACAGTGTACAATCAATTGCAAAAATCAATCCTACAATCGATCGCTAAGCTTTGTGATACAGTACTCTGGAAATGAAAATAAGAAAAAAGTACATACATATTTGATCGGTGACAAGACATTTGCTCCTGCGACAATTGCTCTGGGTTTAATTTCGTCAAAGATGTAGGGTTAGGGTTGGGTTGGGGTTCCAATAGGGCTTTATGATAGGTTTAGGGTTAGGTTAAGGATAGTAAGGATAGGGCATAGTGTTAAACACAGGGTTGAAATCAGCCATTTCATTAGTGAGTGGAATTTCGAGCGGAGCAAATGTCATGGAACTATTTGAACAAATAAATAAGCCAGTTCGTAGTTCCTTTCTGTGCATGATCAAAAGATTCTACGCATGATCAGAGGAAGGTCGTTTGTACTAAAGTGACATGGTGGTTTAAAATCTAATGTGATAAGCACCAACTTTGATGTCTTGATTATTCGTATATTCTTTTGAATTGTGGTTTTCATTTACATCCACAAAAAACAACAATGCGTCCACGAACACTGGTATTTCACAGTTTGCCAAGTACATTGTGCAACATGCTATGATATGCATTCAAAGTAGGAATGCAACAAATACCTTCATAAAGTGTTCATTGGTGTGCTATTCTAGTCACCTGGTCTATTCAATTTCTTCATCCTGCTATGTAAGGCAAGCTTACGTAATATCTTGCTTTGAAATCTGCCTATCATAATGAAAGAAATGAAAGGTCATTTGACCAAAATTGCCCATGAAGTAACTACGAACTGGTCTATCACAGATGAATAAGATTGAGAGTATCAGATAAGAGATAGCCTTCGGTGCAAAACTAACATTCTTTAGTAGAAATATTGAGTTATATTCACAATACATGTACACAAATTACTCTTGCACTGCAATACAATGAATTTCAGTAGTGTGAATGAGCAATACAATGAATTCAGGCAGTGAGAATGGAGGAGTATGCAATACCAGTAAGAGAGACAGGCAGGACTTATGTATGGAATGTAAGTTGAAGTGCAAGGCTTTATCTTGGAGATGTCAGCCTAATGAGTCCATTTGTTATCATCTAATCAGCTGCATGGTGATACCTTGGGTTACATCCCTTCCTATGTCTACCACACTGTGAAACCTGATACACAACGCAGACACCAAGCGTTTAAACTACACCATCACACACAGAGGACTACATGTCCATGGACATCCAGGATTTTACACACTAATTATTCATTCTTTAGTGTTAATTCAACACCCAATTGTGTTATCATTCAATACATTTATTTGTTAAATGGGTTTGGTGTTATTTTTTTCAAACACCAGAGTGTAGTGTTAACACCGGAGGGTGCAGACCTTTAGTAACTTGACTGGTGGGTGGAAGTTTTAACACCACAGTTTTAAAAGGGAAGTTCACCCAGAAGAAAAGTTTGTTGTAAAAATAGGATAATTTTTTTTTTAAATATTGGTGAAGGTTTGATTAAAATCAATTAAAGATTAAGAAAGTTATTAGAATTTTAAGTTTTGGAGTTGTGACGTCATAAACGAGCAGCTGCCCCATATGTTATGTAATATAAATGTATGAATTTCATTTTTTAATGGTTCCTGATGACTTATATTTCTTTTCTTTTTAGGAATGGGTGTGAAATGATTGGTCTATTCATGGAGCTATTGTCTATTGATATACAAAAGGTACAGTAAAAACCATTTTCAATTTTCTGAGAAAATGACATTTCATTGAATTTCGCTATGTAGGAATGCTGCTCGCATATGACGTCACAAATCAAATAATTAGAATTCTAATAACTTTTTTATTCTTTGATGGATTCTTTTGATGGATTTATTTCAAATCTTCATCAATATTTTTTATTACTTTTACTGCTATTTTTACAATAAACTTTTTGTCAGGGTGAACAAACCCTTTAATAAAGTTCAGTTTAAATCATAATCATCAGCTTGCTGATGTTCTTAATCTGAAAAGGAAATTAGCCCTTTGTCTTGAAATCCCAGTAAAATGCTTAATTAGAATAAAGAATGGAACTTAAAATGTAATCGGAAGTTTCAAATTTATTTGCCCCGCTTACTTTATAGCAAGAACTTCCTTCCCACCCACTGCAAGGTTATACACTTTCAGAGAATCCTTGAAGGGGCCTGTGAGAGTAGACTAATGAGGACACTTGTCCAATTAATTAAGGGTCATTACACAGAGGCGTGAATAAAATAATTGAATAGCTTCATTACTTCCTCTTAAACTAAAGGGGAAGTTTACCCTGAAGAAAAGTTTGTTGTAAAAATAGCCAAAAAACCCAATAAAATATATTGGTGAAAGGTTTGAGGAAAATCCATCATTTGTGATGTCATAAACGAGCAGCTGCCCCATAGGTTATGTAATATAAATTTCACATTTTTAATGGTTTCTGATGACTTATCTTTGTTTTCTTTTCAGGAACGGGTAGTGTGAAATGATTTGTCTATTGATATACTGCACTGATGGTACAATAAAAAATAAATTTCAAATTTCTGAGAAAATGACATTTCATTGATTTTTTACCATGTACATGTAGGAATGCTGCTTGCATATAACGTCACAACTCAAGATTTAAATTCTAATGATGTCCAATGATGGACAATATTTTTATTATTGTTTCTGCTATCTTTACAATAAACTTTTTGTCAGGGTGAACTTACCCTTTAATGCCACTTGGAGTACTCAGACTGATTTGATGACCTATACATTTACAAAATTTGCTCAAGTCTAGAAATATCCCAAGATCATGCTCAGGTCTAAAAATTCCTGAATATTATTTTCAACATTCCTACTAACCGAAAGCAGTTTTCCGGGAAAAAGTTCTCAAACTTATAAGCTGGCGCACTGTGATCTGCAGGCGTGCCACAGCTCAGCAAACCATGGTGCTGGTTTAAGAAAGGTCTCATGAAGTCGTTTCAAACCGCATCGATCACAAGAATCCCCGTAAATTACCAAACTTTTTCAGGCTAAAAATTACCTGTTAATTATTTCCTCATTTACATCACCCCGAATCACACCCTTCGAGATAAGCTCCTGAAGTTACAAGCATGCGCAGTATGGTCTGATAAGGAAGCGAGGCGCGAGATTCAAAATCGCTAGCTCAGCAGCCACCCACGGCCTCTGCGCCCAACTACACATAGGGCTTAAAGTTCCTGTAATTTGCTTTCACACTGCCGAAATACCTGCGACCTTAGAAAAATCCCCGCGAAAATTCTCATAATTTTTCAATCATGATTCATGTTGTCGTTTAAATTTGGAAAATGACATTGAACACACCCTACATGTAAGTATATACTGTCACATCAAGAGAACCCACTCGCTCCAACCCGAAACCAACTGATGATCTGTCTGTCAATTGAAATAGCATACTGTAGGCCTGTATTAGTATCTGAAGAAGTCAATTTCATTAGTGTGACATCATCGTAACATCCGAGTTCTGGCTAGCTCTAGAAAGTCACTGGGGAAAAGAGGAGCACTTTAATTAATTTTGTTGTAGAACAAATTCGTTCTCCCTCTAGAATTGTATTTCAAGAGAGAAACTGGACTTAATTTATTGCAGTCAATGAAAAGAAATTAAGAAATAAAAGCTACCTAGGGATATTAAGTAAGACACAGAATCACAGATGTCTGCTTGGGTATTTTGTATTTATATTTGCCTAACCTTCCAACATAGATAAATACATTGTTGATTTGTCTTTGCCTTCGAGGCCGCCTGATTAAGACATATTTTGTGTTGCTGTATTCGAAGTAACACTATAGTTCAGTCGGTTGATACAATTTACTGGTAACATTTTACTGGTAACAACCAAATTATTAACATTTGATTAAGTAATTTACCAAAACACCCCCATTTTAGGATTAAATCGTTAATCCTATCCAAAATTATGGGGGAAAAAAAGATTCTCAGATTCTGTTTTCTTATGTCACAGTTATATCATTATAAATCTATGTGTTTTATTGGTAGTGAACAACACATGTATATAATCAAGTGTGGTGATGTCTACACTGCCTTTTAAAGTTTGAACAGATGTAACCAAAGAGTTTGAATAATCTGAGTGGCCTCATTTGCCCCATTGGACATTTCGAGTTCACAAAATAACTTCACAAAGTCCCCTCCTCAAGTAGGCTACATGTACAGGACTTCATGATCGAAATTTGCATATCGAAATATTTTATAAAAGTTTGCTCCAAACACCCAACTTCAGCTGGTGCTTGAACTTTGGATACCAGTGACAACAATTCCACAGACATTAATTTTATACATTGACTCACCACAGGTGATGTCAGATTATAAACTGATTCAGGCCTACTGCACGGTAGATAATATACATGGGTAGGGCTTCATGTCCAGGGAAGGTGTCAATGTCATTGTTATAATAGAGGTATCCACAGAAGTTGTTGCCCAATCAATTGATTGATGGTGGACTAAATTTCTTTTATAAATGAAAATAGGTGCTAAAAAGTTTACTTCATCATAGCATGCATAGCATGGACCTATTACAATAATGGGTAATAGGTCCATGATCATAGATTGACCTTTTCGTAATAAGTGACCCTCTGCACGAGTTGGGTATTATAACAGAATGCTTTTTTGCTTAAAGAGAACAAGTGGAATGCCTCTGGCCGTCTCACCTGCATCACGCGATTCAATATAGCAGCAGTGCTGATTTTGAAAACTACTATAACTCGCACAAGATGTTCAGTGATACTTGGTTACTCTTATTTCCACGTTTTATGAACTAGACCAATACACTTATAGAGATATGATGGCAATTCAACAAATACCCCCAACGTGGCCAAAGTTCTTTGACCTTACATGACCTTTGACCTTGATCATGTGACCTGAAACTCGCACAGGATGTTCAGTGATACTTGATTACTATTATGTCCAAGTTTTATGAACTAGACCAACACACTTTCAAATTTATGGCTGTAATTCAACAAATACCCCAATTTGGCCAAAGTTCATTGACCCTAAATGACCTTTGACCTTGATCATGTGACCTGAAACTTGCACAGGATGTTCAGTAATACTTGATTACTATTATGTCCAAGTTTCATGAATCAGATCCATAAACTTTCAAAGTTATGATGGTAATTCAACAGATACCCCCAATTCGGCCAAAGTTCATTGACCCTAAATGACCTTTGACCTTGGTCATGTGACGTGAAACTCATGCAGGATGTTCAGTGATACTTGATTAACCTTATGTATAAGTTTCATGAACTAGGTCCATATATTTTCTAAGTTATGATGACATTTCAAAAACTTAACCTTAGGTTAAGATTTTGATGTTGATTCCCCCAACATGGTCTAAGTTCATTGACCCTAAATGACCTTTGACCTTGGTCATGTGACATGAAACTCAGGCAGGATGTTCAGTAATACTTGATTAACCTTATGGCCAAGTTTCATGAACTAGGTCCATATACTTTCTAAGTTATGCTGTCATTTCAAAAACTTAACCTCAGGTTAAGATTTGGTGTTGACGCCGTCGCCGCCGTCGCCGCCGCCGTCGGAAAAGCGGCGCCTATAGTCTCACTCTGCTATGCAGGTGAGACAAAAATCAAACTTAACATAACAGTGAAATATAAAATGTATGTGTCTACTACCAATAAAACACGTAGATACAAAATGATATAACTGTGACATAAGAAAACAGAATCTGAGAATCTTAGGATTTTAGTGTGATTTTTCTCTATTTATTAAAATCAACATTTTTCTAGGATGGACTTGACCTTTAAGTAGGCCTGGGGGCAAGGGCTTGTGATGTGAATAGGAGGGAAATGAAAAGGGGATAGACTTGACCCCCTCTCCCTCCCTCCCTCCCCCTCCCCTCCCACCCTCCCTCTTTGAGATAGTTTCATTTACACTATGGAAGACCCTACTAAGAAGGTCGGGGCAGGGCAAGACAGATAGGTGGATGAAAACGAATGAAAATGGGATAATCTATGGAATTGAACACTATCATTTAAACTCTAAACAATACGTAATAGGGGTAATAATAAAAGATAGGATTTATATAGAACACGTATCATATCCACCTTGTTAGGTACTCAAGAAACTGCTATATCACCCAGGCTAAGCTGCAGTAGCTGCCTTTTCAGGTAATAATACAAGGAACGGTAGAACGATGAGGAAGGGGTTGAAGGGGTTAGAGGATGGAGAGGGCTAACAAAGGACTCGCCTTCCTAGAGATATGACTTTGGTAGCCTTATTTCATCCTATAATCTCTAGAGGGGTAACTGAGCCCCTCTACCAGAAGCACTTGTCATGAAGATGAGGCAAGCCATGCAAGCAAACGAACAAGGGGCTGGTTGGATTTGAACACCCCTGTTTGAGCTCCTAATATCTCTAGAGGGGTAAATGATACGTACCTCTCTACCAAGGCAAGAGGAGGACAAGCAAGGGGCGGGGCAGGGTGGGGGAAGAAAGGGAGTGAGGTGGTCTCCATACAAAAGAACATCCTGAGAACTCTCTAAAATATGAAATGGGGGGGGGGGGTACCTGATGCACTCTCTCATATCAAGACCACTGGCAAAGAGATGGGGAGTGCTGAGGACGGGGGGGGGGGGGGGCTCAGTCCACCACTAATCAGGACTCCAGGTGAGTTGTGAACTAAATACAATGTAAGAGGGGAAACAAGCGGCAAGTTTTTGTACCAGTGGTACTTGAAGATTCACATTCACTGGAGGGGCAACTGATAAGGCGCGAATCTAGAGCTGGACTTTTACTTGATGCGAACTTGTCTGAAAAATTTAACAAGTAAAAATATTTCTGAAAAATAAACAAGCAAGAAAAAATGCCATCGCTCATTTTATGGAGCGTGCAATGAAAGAATTCTATGGAGTGCACCGTTATATTTTCAAATATTCCCCCACCCCACTCCCCGCCTGTAACCAGTCAACCCCTCTGCCACCAGTAACAAAGAACTAGGGGGATGACGGTGAAGAGGCGAGCTGGGAGACTGGGTAAAGGGGATGAAGAGAGAGCGCATCTATCCCAGGTCTCCAGCCAATTCATGGAACCCATCTCATTTTCGGGAGCAGTATTAAACTCGATCCGATACCAATCCCACCATATCACAAATTCCCATCTTTCATATTTTTCAATCTGACCCTTAATAAACACTCATGGGATTTCCAAGGTCGTAGGAAGAATCCATACCCATAATTCCTTTCTCATATTTGCTGGCTTTTGTCACTTCTTTACTCCATGGACCATCCTTGCTTCTTACCAGGGACATGGGAGTCATACTAGTCTGCTGTGCAAACCCTTCACTTGAGTTAAGGGTCTGGACGTGCAGCCTACTCATGCCACGTGTATTGAAGGCCCTGAATTGAAATGTTTTCAGCAAGTTTTGTATGTGCTACATGTAGTCTTTGCTTGGAGACACACTTGCTGATCAAAGTTTCAATCAGGGTCTGTACCTGCAGACTAGAGTTATCCCAAGGAGCTTTAAACAGATTTTTGGTTATACCAATACAGGTCCTTGCTAGTCTGCAAGCACAGACTCATATTTGATATTTTAACCCAATAACAGGTCTAGAGTGAAGACTAGACTCCAAAGACTCTGTGTCACATGGTAGAGTCAGCCACAGTACATAGTGAATCTAGTCTCACTACTTCAGACTCTGCTTATGCACTATGTGAAATTGCGAAAACCAAGGGTCTGTGCCTGCAGACTAGGTCCTTGCCATCCTTCCATACACTAGCCTCTAAAACCTGAACAACAATGTACTCCTCAGAGGGAGTGACTACAACTTTCACTTGTTGATATTAAATGAATCTAAATTTGTGTGAAAAAATGAGATGTTCACTCTAAAATCACTCCAAATTGAGTAATCCTTGACATTATTACTATTAAAGGGGAGTGACAAGCGAATTCAAATTTGCTCAATCTTTCGGAGAGAACATGTGTAGGCTACATCCTCCACTCCAATTTTTGTATTCCTTCACTTCCTATAAAAATATCAAGTAACAACTTAACTACAAGTAGTCCTATTACATTCAAAACTATGTAAGTGCATTAAGTGTAATAAATTTCTGTTCTAGAAATACACTTAGAGCCATCTATCAGTTGAGATGCGACACTTGGTCATCATTTACATGTAGGGTGCATTCATTCTAATTCCTCTGTCAGGAATAAGAAATCCAAACACGAAACATGGTTATTTGGGGGAGTTGTTAATTGCAATTTCAATCTCCTTTTAAAGTTGAATTAAGAAGACGATTCCAAATATTGAGATATTTACATTAATAGCAACCTTACAACCCCCCAAACACTAATAGGTGATTCGACCCCCCATTTTCTTTTTTCAAAATAGTGAATTTGAACGATTTATCCCTACCCATTTTCCCCGAGTTCGCTCCTGCAATGCCTACCGAGACGGGTGTTCTTTGAGTGTGACGTCACCGGGGGGTATTCGGTCCCGGTTTAGTAAACAAGGCAGTGCCGTTTTGTGTACTACTATGGAATAACTGCAGTTGAAGTTGTATCTGCGAGCCATAGAACTTGCAAAGAGGAAATGATTAAAATATTTGTGGCCGTACTATTATTCCAAATATGTGAATTCCCTCAGAATGATACCATAGACCCTAAAGGAATAATTTCAAGGTGAATAATATGAAATTTGATCGAGATCTTCTCACCAGTCGATAACGTAGCAGACGTGTTATTATGACATATTTATCCGCGTGTGACGCGGCTCTTGCAAAAAAACATAGTTGGTTGCGGAATTGCTTTGTGCCGACCGGCCGCCCGCTCCGGCGCAGCTAGCTGTCGAGCTACCGTACCGTTCTTGTTGTCTTCAGCCATAGAGATGTATACTAATTACTATATATCTTTCTGTCTTCAACTCACTTCCGAATTGCGTTTGTATGTGTGACGGTGACCCCTAGCGTAATTAAATATAGAAAACAACTCAGAAGGCCGAGAAAGAATACTATACGTTTGGTTCAAGATTGTTCTGTGGAATGAGCTATGAGTGGAAATGATCCAGAGGATATAAAAGTGGAGTCAAAGACAAAAGAAAAGAAGAAAAAACGCCAGGGGATCGCTGCACGGCCATGAACTAAGTCGACATACCAGACCATAACAGTACACTCAATGCCTGGGTGTTGTGTGTACTAGTATTATGCGTTCAGCGCGCGCTGAGCTAGCCGCCGGAATTACTTTCCAGCTACTCACTTGATTGAACATCGTGATAAAATAAATGAGAAATAGTGAAAATATCATTCAATAACTCACTGTTTGCTATCTTACATCATGATTGAAGAGTTCATGGTGGTTATTCATACTGTTTTTTATACAGGGAAAGTAAAGATTTGTACATATCAGTCCTATTTGTTTGATTTGAGTTGCTTTGAAAAAAAATTGTAAAATATCTTTCTCTCTCTGCATAGCATTTCTGTATGACATTCAGGCACCTCTTATACTAAATTCCCCCCGGTGACATCACACTCCGAGTGACTTTTCTGTACACTCGTCTCTCGGGCTCTGACAGGTGGCTAATTTCATAGACTTTCAAAGCAAAATATCGAGAAGGCAGAGGATTATTGTGACATGCTATGTGTTTGAACAACTTATATATACTATATATTGTATGTAGAACCTATATTTATGGAAACTCACCCCCTTCTTAATTCAACTTTAAGCCCACACACTACTTAGTCTACGAGCACAGACTCAAATTTAAACACTTTATCCAAAATCATGCTGGAGTCAAACTCTGTGTGTCAGAAATGTCAAAGAATTCCCCCTGGTAGAATTCTGTATGATTATGAACTTTCAATTGAATTTGAATACCAGTGCATGGTTTGTACAGAAATGCCTTTTCACTTTATCATTTTTGGAATCTAGTGAAACATATTTATTCAAATTACAACTAACAAAATTAGTTTAGTGAATGCAACCATGTTTTCTTTATTGAACTTCGTTGAAAATTGTGGTTAGCGCTCTTCCCCCCCCCCCCCGATGGCCGCCAAATCTCATGAAATCGTTGTTTGTGTGGTAAAACAGAGTAAAACATACTTTCATTGCTTCATATTGCTGAAAATGAAAGGCAAGATATAAAATGGCACCCAATCTACCAAATTACGTTGCCCCTCTTTGTAGAAATTCCTCCATGTAGACATTGGCGAACATACTCCCAAGTTGTAACAAAATCATCCAGATCGAGGGGATACCCGATTTAGCAGCCTCTGCATAGCTGTTTTCAAAATCAACATCCCCAGCGCAAAAAATAAACAACTCAGGTGAAATTAACAAGGGCTTGAAATTGACTTTGGCATTGCTTTTCGGATTATTATCTGGTCACTCAACACCTCCCCGTAATGTACAAACCAAACCCTGTTGCTTGGAATGCCTTCTGTCTTAGTCTAGACACCCCAGACCTTATCTGTCAACACCTTTACGCATAGAAGACGGTAAAAACATCAAAAATAGTGAATGAAACATAACAAATGAATGCAGATACATATCTAAACTCCAAATTATAGGGAATTAATTTTTTTTTTAAGATTCCTTTTTAAATCATAAAGGATGGAAATTCAAATCCCTCAAGATTTAAAAATATTTTTCAACGGCTAAAACTTCATCCAGAATTTGATTGGTCCCTATCTCCAGTTCGCCTGAATTTAATTTATATCCCTGCAATTTGGAGTGTATACATGTAGGCCCTTTTATACCCCTTTCATAAACCCAATTATGCGGCTAATAGCAGCATAATTTGGTCTTAAAATCGGATGAGGACCAGAGTTATCCGCATTATTTTGATGCTGCAATTATCCGCATAATAGCGGCATCGGGACCAGATTTTGACTTTATGAACACATTTTCAAATAATGCGGATAATTGCCATGGTGCGGTCACAAGGTCACCCTTTTCCAACACAACCGCATCGGAGGGGGCGTGTGCAGTTGTCATGACGATTATCCGCCTTTTCCAGGACGGGCGCTCGTAAAAATAGTGCGGATTATTTTCGTAGTTTGTGAACGCAATTTTTATTGAATTATCCGCATTACTCTTTGGCGGCTAATTGGAGGATGGGTTTATGAAAGGGGTATTACACCTTTACATCTTTCTTTTGATTTAGATATTCACATCCTTTTGTAGAAATGGATGATAATTTGCTAGCCATATTATTAAAGAGATCTTCTACAGTAATTTTCATTGAGAAGGGAAGTTTCAAGAAATTTTGTATTTTATGTAATCGATGTAGATTGAGGGGCATACGCTGATACTCATGTACATCTAGGCCCCAATATACATATTGTTTGAAATATAGTTCGCAGATCGCAACAAAGCATTTGAAGTTTGCTATGGAAGCTGCACGATTTCCAGATAGACTAAACAATGAACCAAGAGAGAGCTGGATTGTTTATACAGCAATCCCAGATTGTTTGTAGAAACATGGCATCCAGACTAGTAGGGGAAGACAAGAGATGTTCAGATACATGAAATTTTATCACATACAAGCAACAAATGAGAGATGCTTGCAGTGCTAACGTAGTGTGGAACATTTTGACCAGACTTTTAAATGATTCAAGATTTTATGACTTTGATGGATCAACTGTTTTTTTAATTATTAGTGATCCGCTACACTTTTATAAGGTTGAAATGCAATGTTAGTTAGTAGGCTATTCGGCCCTAATCTGGCAAAAGGGTCTATCTGCAAAATTTTGGAAATTTTTTTTTTTTCATATCTAGGGTTTATGAGACCAAAATTTTCATCTGGCCAACTCTCAGTGGTGCTCGAGCTTTCGTTTTCGAGATACCAGAGGACACCAATATCAAATTCCATCATTTTACTGGTATCTAATCTGGCAGAAGGGTCTATCTGCACATAGACCCTATAAAAAGTGATAGTAATCTGTCAAAGGGGTTTATTTGCACATAGACCCTTTTGCCAGATTACATGGTGGAGAAGACGTATTTATTTAATCAGGCAAAAGGGTCTACAGTATCTAGTCCAGTAGATATGTGAAAAAGATGCTCGAATCTGGCAGAAAGTGTGAAATTTGGCATACAGGGGTATTTTGGGGCGCTGATTTCAAAAATTGCCGGCCCCAAGCGATTTTACCATCGGGTTGGCTGCCATTTTAAAATCCAAGATGGCCGCCATGAAAAATCATTAAATGTCATTTTCTTGACTTTTACATGGCACGTGACACTGAAATTTGGCATATAGGGGTATTTCGAGGCACTGATTTTCAAATATTGCCGGCCCCCAGCAATTTGACCATTCGGCCAGCGGCAAAATGACCGCCATTTTGAAATCCAAGATGGCCGCCATGATATATTATTGCAATCATTTTCTCGACTTTTGACTGCGGTATTGATATTTGGCATATAGGCTTAATTTGGGGTGCTAATTTCGAATATTGCCGGCCCCAAGTGATTTGACTATCGGGTCGGCCGCCATTTTGAAATCCAAGATGGCCGCCATGAGAAATCATTAAATGTCATTTTCTTGAGTTTTACATGACATGTGACACTGAAATTTGGCAAATAGGGGTATTTTAAAGCACTGATTTCAAATATTGCCGGTCCCCAGCAATTTGACCATTTGGTTGGCAGCAAAATGGCCGCCATCTTGAAATCCAAGATGGCCGCCATGAAATATCGTTGCAATCATTTTCTCGAGTTTTATACGAACTGCGGTATTGAAATTTGGCATATAGGCTTAATTTTGGGCGCTGATTTCAAATATTGCCGGCCTCAAGCGATTTGACCATCGGGTCAGCCGCCATTTGAAATCAAAGATGGCCGCCATGAAAAATCATTGAACTCATTTTCTTGAATTTTACATATGTGCCACTAAAATTTGGAGTATATGGGTATCTGGGTGACAGGATCAAATTCATGACTTGAGACAGTAAAATGGCAATACTTCTTCCACCAGTATAAAAATAGTTCCAAAGTGGTGATATCATCCCAATTTGAAAAAAGAAAGTTCAGTAAAGTTACCCTCCCTAGAATCAGTGTAGGATTATTAATCATATTCATTCATTTTTGTCAATCAGCAATATCAAAATTAAAGATTTAAAATGGGTTTGCTCGAATGAATACATGTATCTTTGGCCTGCCAGTTGTAATCACGCCCGTATAACCCTGACTCAGGGGATCAGATCGCTGAGGGACAGCAATATTTGAAATAAGCTCCCCACACTACTTCTATATGTCAAAGTGCAATGCCGCAGAACATTGCAAAAGGTGAATACAGATTTAAGAAAGGAAGGATAGCACGAAAGAAGAAGAATAGAGAAAAAGAACAGGAGAGCAAGGGAGAGAGGAGAAAAAGGCAAAAAATTGAAGAAATGAAAAAACACAATTGGTAGATGTTAGACTGCCATATAAAAAATAAAATCATAGATTTTACAAGAAAACAGATAGCTCTTAAAGAATGAAAGGCAAAGTAAAACTCTTCGTCAGTCTGTGGCATGTGTGAGAAAGAGAAATCAAAATACAATTGGTTATAATTAATGAAGATCTTATAAGATGGATAAAACTTTTCAAAAAATTGTTATGTCCAACTTTATAATTGATTAATTGTGTATAATCAACAATATCCTACCCAATTAAGTGTAAAATCTTGGATAGTGTCATCATTATTATTATTATTTTTATTTATTTATTTATTTATGTATTTTTGTTGGGGGGGGTTAGGTTTTAAATTTTCCAATCGCTAAGACACCCTGTGCATCCAACCGATTGCTTTCAGAACAAAGTCAATTAGTTATAAACGCCTAGTAAATCAAATGGTTTTTGTAACATTCCTGGTAGACCAAATGGCTGGCTGTGGACCAAATGCCTACTTAGACCAATTAGTTACGGACCAAACACCTAGTAGATCAAATGTTTTTTGTTACATTCCTGGTAGACCAAATACCTACTTAGACCAATTAGTTACGGACCAAATGCCTAGTAGACCAAATGGTTTTTGTAACATTCCTCGTAGACCAAATGAAATTACTACTTAGACCAAATGGTTGTGGACCAGACGCCTAGAAGACCAAATGCTTGTGGACCAAACGCATAGTAGACCAAATAGTTTTGTATCAATGCCTAGTAGACCGAATGGTCGTGGACTAAACGCCTAGTAGACCAAATACTTGTGGACCAAACGCCTAGTAGACTAGTGGTTTTGTAACAAAGTCTAGTAGACCAAATGTTTATGGACCAAACACCTAGTAGACCAAATGGTTGTGGACCAAACGCCTAGTAGACCAAATGGTTGTGGACCAAACGCCTATTAGACCAAATGGTTTTGTAACAACGCCTAGTAGACCAAATGGTTGTGGACCAAACGCCTAGTAGACCAAATGGTTTTGTAATAAATGCCTAGTAGACCAAATGGTTATGGACCAAACGGTCAGTAGACCAAATGGTTTTGGACAAAATGGATAGTAAACCAAGTGGTTGTAGACCATGAAGTTGAGAGTCCTGCGCAGCCTGTCAAATATTATAATAGTTTACCAACCGTGCAGATATACCTTTCTGCCTGGTTAAATTAACACAATTTCCCTCTGCAACAGGGTGTATCTGCAGATAGACCCCGTTTGCCTGATAAAATAAACATATTATCTGCCATCATTTAATCTGGCAAAAAGGTCTATGTGCAGATAGACCCTTTTGCCAGATTACAGCCAATTTTTATAGGGTCTATGTGCAGATAGACCCTTTTGCCAGATAAATATCACTGTCTTTGCTCCCGAGATTAATCTGGTAAAAGGGTCTATCTGCATTAAATTGGATCTTACAAGAAAAGTAAAGGGATTAAAATAATGAAAAGGGACTAAAAATAATTTTTCAAAGATAAACTAAGTGATAGAATAGAGTCCACCAGCTAAAATTAACTCTCAAGTATTCTACAAGTAAATTAAATGCTCAAACTTCAAAGCTGATTTTCTCAGAAAGTTTTTCGAGGGCGAATGTGCAGATAGACCCTTTTGCCAGATTAGGGCCGTATTATGATAAGCCCTTTCACATTATTGAACATATTGTACCAATACTTTAGACATTATTTTATTTATAATTAGATGCAATAAGTGGGCTCTAGTGCCTATTCTAATAGTTCATTACAGGTAAATTAAAGTACAAGTAGTTGCAGCAAAAAATTACTTAATGAGAAAGTCTTTATTACATGTTACATGCATTGAATTGCTATGATATTGAGTTATTTGCTAAACTGCAGTGCGCCTTTGGAAAGCAGTTTTGCATAACTGAACAGGCATACCCTGCAATACAAAATAAAGAAAACCAAAAAATGAATAAATAAATAAAATCAAGGTTAATTGCCAACATGTTATCATAGATCTAGATTTGGTACATTGAATTAAACCTAACTTTGTGAAACCATAACATCTTGGTTGATAACTAATTCTTATGATCACTAACTCAAAAAGGTATATGTGGGACAGTGAATTAATATTACTGTGCTTATTTTGCTCATTTCTCAGCAAATACTCTCTTTTACTTCTTATTTTCATACCATTATTATTGTCACCTACTTAATTTCTTTTTTTTTATCTGCATGTAGTTTGCTAATGTATTATTGCATTTCGATCACACTATGTATTATGTATTGTTAATTTGATCTGTGTACAGATGTGATTTTCAATTTCGTTTCTTTTAGATAGCATAAGCTTGCATAGTTTTCTGTTTAATTAATTCTATTTTGTTACTTTCACTGTTCATCACCGTGTCATGATCGTTGTATTTTATTTGACATAGGCCTACAGCCAGGGTTCTCTCTATAGCGGTTTTTAATGTTCTGAAGAGACCACATCTTTTAAAGAAAAAAAATCCCAGATTCAATACTTAATTAATGCATGGAGGTACCTCCATGATTAATGTATATCTTAAATTAAAGGGTCTGCATTCTTTTTCCATTTTACCTCATCGACTACTGAATTCTATAGTTCTTCAATGCTTTGAACAGGGACATCTGGCTCCTGGAGACAAAGGGTTAAATTGTACCTTTCTATGCCTACATGTATGTATGTCCTAGATGAGGTCAATTCATTTCATTCCATTCTTTCCCCAAATGCACACCCCATGCATATCCCCCTATAATCCCCTTTTGTCATGAACCCCCTATTACCTTCAAAACCATTCCCAACATCTTTACAGGTCTTTGTATCAAATCCAAAGTTTCTTTGAACCACTTTGCCAAAAGCCCTTATGAATGGGGTGACTAGGCAATGTGTAATCCTCTAATCAATAGAATCTCATCTTATTAAAACTACCCATTACTTTGATAACAAAGGCTATCAAATGGGTTACAAGATTGGGTAAGAACTGCACAACAAAAGGTATCAATGCAAGAACTTCAAGTATTCAACTACGCATTGTTTAGTTGTAGTACTTTATTTTCTATCCATTATGATTGAGTCTCAGAACTCTTGAAAACAGCTAGGATAGTGGTACAACATGTATAACTCACATTCATATAATCCTACAGATTTTCTGTGGGTGTGTATGCCTACATGAATGTCATTTATTTTCAGCATCTATTCTGTTAAGAGTATATTGCCTGTTACACAAATTTTATATATCTCTGTCTTTTATATTGTGCAATTTATCTTGCTTCTTTTATAGTGTAGCTACTTCTAGACCTGTTGGATGAAGTTTGTGGTAGGCCTATCACTTTTCCCAAGTGTGTTTTGCTTGTCATCGGTTACTTATGTATGAAGGTACTAAGGACACAAATGGAAATTAGCCGTTGTCATGGCGATCAAGAGCTACCCCAGGCCAAGGTTACCCTTCCAACCTATTTTGATAACCTAAAACTTGATGATGAATCAAGCAAAGATCGACATTAGCAGTGGCCCGGGGCAACCAAAAATGAGAATTGGGCCACCAAAATTCTTCAAAAGCCAACACTTGGAGGGCAGGTTGGGCTACCAAAGTTTCAATAAATGTTTTCCATTGTTTCAGGCCACTAAATTCGCTTTGCAAGCCACCAAAATTGTGAAATTGTGATTATTTTGGTGAACATGTTAGTGTGGACTGTGGAGCCTTGAATTATTAATATAAAACCAATCAGTTAAAATAGTTTAGCTCCAATATCCAAAAGCCTTGTAACTCCCCTTGATGAAAACAAACAGCAGAGAGGTCAGAGAAATGGTGTGTATTATTAATAACACAGTACCTCATTACTAGAGTTTCCAAGGAAAGAAACATCCATCACTGACCTAAACAAATTAACCTAGACTGGTGAGCATTCTATGAAATATAGCTGCAGTGACCAGTTCATTGCTTGCTAGTTAATACATGTCGCTTGCAAGCATACTTATGCTACATGTATAAGTGGGTTTGAATTTAAGGAAGCATATATATAGGGAATAAGCAAAGGACTATGTACAACAAAGTTCCAAACATCACTGATCTGATCTGATCAGCAGAATCGCTTGAGTATTTATAAAGTATTTAAAATCCTATATGTTTTCTTCTATCTTTTGTAGAATATTTTTATAAGCTAATTAGATCTGTTCATACACCCATTCAAACAAACATTATTTACCTGTAATCCCCCCACCATCCCTCTGCACCTCGGAATAGTTTACTACACTGTAAAAACTGTGGTGTTAAAACTGACACCAGTGGGTGTTAATAGAAAACCACACCCTCTGGTGTTAAAATTACACCCTAGAGATTGAATATAACACCAAAGAGCGTGCATGTAACAACCAAAGGTGTTGCAATAACACCTATAGGTGCTAAACTAACACTGTCAATTTAACACCGGTGTAAAATCACTGGTGTGGTCCTCTATGTACACCAGTTAACACCGCAGTTTTTGCTGTGTAGATAATAATTGCTGTGTTAATTATCATTATCAGCAAGTGATTGAAATTCACTTGAAGGTATGTTTCCAGACATAGCCATTACACAATCCCCCGACCCCTTTAAAATTATTCCCTAGAATTTCTTTGGTCATCATTAGACCGCACCAGTCTACAAGGCCAAAGCTTCTGAAATAAAACGCTTAATGCTTTAATAATGTGCACTGGTAAACACAAGGATGCATATTTCAAATTTTCAAACAGAAAATGACCACTGCATTTGCCAGGGCCCAGGCCGGCCAAAAATAGACAAACAGACTGGATTAATCAATGATGTCTGGTGGGGACAATGTGAACGGACAATAAGAGGTGGGATCCCTCTAAACTGGTTTCAACGGTCTTCATTCATTATCTCCCAGCCAAAAGATGTTTGCCTGCATGCTTCAAGGACAATGCTCAATCAAAGAAAAGATGTCTGGACACTGAGTCTGTTCATGTCCTGCATGTGAATCAAGCCAGGGGCCTGGATAAGATATTCAGCTCTGTGTAGGCCTATGTACGTATTCAGGCCAACATGATCTACAATAATATCCAGATAGAAGTTTTTAGTACTTTAAATAAGTGGGTCAATAGAACTAGAAGTCATGAGGGTCTTGCTCATACAGGTGTACATGTATATTAGAAACTACTAATACATGTAGAGACAAATTTGTATTTTTGCCTTTTTATTTACTTTTTATGATGACCATCTCAATTGTGTGTAAATATAGTAATTCAAAACACTGATTTCACACACATCTATGCCAATATACAATGTATGTATGTAGCTGCATACATGTAGCTTATAGGGCTACAAACTCAATCTAATGTGATCTAGTTAAATTTGCCAATTAGATCGTTAAAATGGTTGCCCTACCAGAGATACATGTATGATGCAATCTATTCAAATTGCAATCTGCCTCACGTTTATTTTGTTTTGTTAATTTCCTTGATCCATGGTGATGCTCTCCTTTCTCTTTTCCGAGGCTTATTATCCCCCCCCCCAATTTCTATCTGTGTCTTCCCCCACCCCCTCCCCTTCTCTACCCCCCCCCCCCCCCGCCTCCTCCCTCTACATGTCCATGCAGGCTACTTCTGGGCCCTGTCTTACAAAGAGTTGCGATTGATCCGATCAATCGCAACTATGGAAAGCCAGCAAAGTCAACATATACTATGTAAAATGCATGTTTGCTCAAAACTTGTTCTAGATATGAATGTATATCCATAAATTCATTGATTCCTTGACAATTTGGTGTGGTTGTTTACAAAGGACAATTTGCAAATTTCCTGTAGAAAAAATTATGACACCGATGGATTAATACCACAGAGTTACTATTCATTGTCTGGATCAATTGTAACTCTTTGTAAAACTGGGCCCTGATGGTTTAAGTGAAAGCAGAGTAAAGATCAATATAATTGGACTAAATTATGTACAGCATTTTGTTAAAGGAGAATGAAACCCTTGAAACCAGCTGAATCCATATCAAAGAGAAAAATCAAAGAAACATATTGTTGAAAGTTTGAGGAAGATTGAATGAATAATAAGAAAGTTATGGGCATTTGAATATTGAGATCACTAATGCCATGTAGATCCTCCCATTGGCAATGCCACCAAGATCTGTGATGTCACACACGTACAACTCCCTCATTACTTTAGTACTTATTTCACTTATATTCTCACTTTTATAGAGTCTATCACAAGGTGAGATGTTCTCTTTATGAGAGGACAAGTACAGAGGTTTCACAGCATTATATCATTGATGAATCGTTTGTCATATGATTAGAATGAGCAAAAAGAGATGTTTTGGGGTATATTTTCAGTGTCCAAAAGGGGAGAGTTGTTCATCTGTGACATCATAGATCTTGGTCGCATTGCCAATAGGAGGATCTCCATAGCATTAGTGATCTCGGCATTCAAATGCTCACAACTCTTCTATTGCTAGTCCTATTTTACTCAAACTTTTGTTGATCTTATTCTTTGATTTTTCTGCTTTCACAAAAGCTAACTTGCTCCAAGAGTTTCATTCTCCTTTAACTTCCAATTATATATGCCTATAAAACATGTACACAGGACTGTGCTATGGATTTCTCTTTCAGCCAATTCCGCCACAGCCCCTCATTTGGACACCGATAAGCTATTGATCGATCACTTCAAATGGAAATTTGACTATTTTACAATAGGCCTATATGCCAAAAAAACAGATGCTGTATTAAACTTGTAGGATCATTACTTTAATCATCAGCATAGATTCTCTATTTCAAGATATACCTTGTAATGATACACAGCAAAAACTGTGGTGTTAACCGGTGTACATAGAGGACCACACCAGTTATTTTACACTGGTGTTAGTTTTACACCTATAGGTGTTATTACAACACCTACATGTATGGTTGTTACATTTACACTCTTTGGTGTTATGTTCAATCTCTAGGGTGTTATTTTAACACCTCAGGGTGTGGTCCTCTATTAACACCTATTGGTGTCAGTTTTAACACCACAGTTTTTACAGTGTACACTTGATTGATGAAGCAAAGATTTCTAATCTTGTAATCTAAAGTCCTTACAAGTAAAAGTCAATGATGGTCTATTGCTCCTTAAAACTGAACAAAGCATTTTCATTGATTTTGATGTCAAATCTATTTACCCCCCCCCCCTCCTGCATTGAAATCAAATAATCTAAATGGAGAGTCTAAATGTATGGTAGCCTAAATGTCAGTGGTCTTGTATACCTTACGTTAGTACTATAATCTAGTTGAGAGTGAAATGAACCCCCATGGGCCAATTACATGTATATAATTTTGGGGTCAAAATAAGGGAGATCGAATAGGAATGCATTCGAATTAAACAAAATTTTAAAGTGAGAAAGGACCAAAATGAGCGAGCCTCACTCTTGATGAGAATAGTTAGCAGCCCTGTATTGTTCAAGACATATAATTGGAACAAAGCATTCAAAGAATTCCCATTGATTGCGGTAATCAATAACCCCCCCCCCCCCCCCATCTTCTCTCAAATCTATATTGTAAACCAAAACGCCTTGGAAGATATTGAAAATTCAATATATACAGGCCTATGATATCAGCCAAGGCAGGGTCTCAAATACATACATGTAATAATAATATGGACCATTTATAGCGCGGCTACTGTATTCCGCTTGACATTTTGGTATCATTATCATTACCCCGGCTCTAGCCGAGCCATCATATGCACTCAAGCATTTAAGGAATTTCTTCCTACCAGGTACCCATTCGCCTCACCTGGGTTAAGTGCAGCACAATGTGGGTAAATTTTTTGCAGAACGGAAAATATGCCATGGATTGGAATCGAACCCATGTCCCTCAGATTGAAAGACAAGGATCGTAACCACTATACCATGATGCCCCTACATACATGTACTACTTCACAAATTTGTGGACTTGGACTTTGCGCAGACAATATTAAGAAAGAGAGAGAAATAGGAATGGAGAAGACATACCACATCGGCTTAAATATCAGCCAACATATTTCTATGCCATAGTGACAAAAACAACAAAAAGAAGAAAATATTAATAAATCAAAAATATAAAACAGAGACATGATAGAACAAATAGCTTTCAAAATACAAAGCAAAGACTGTTTGATTTTCCATTACCAAGGCAACAAAGCTTCAGAGACCTAAATAAAAATCATTATGATAAGATTGACAAATGCCATAATCCCTCTAACTTTTGAGAATCTTTGTGGTTAAAATACCTTTACCACAATGATACAGCAAACCTTTTGTTTTGTTTCATTCCTGCAGGCCAAAAGAATGTCAATATTTATAGCATCATACAATAGGTGGTTTCAGACCGCCTCAAAGTTCTTCAGTTCCAGGTATTTTGGTAATGTGAAAGGAAACTACGCGTAATTTCCCCGAAAGAAAATACCCACTAAATAGTAGGTATTTGGCGAAATTACGAGAACTTTCGCGGGGATTTTACCAAGGTCGCAGGTATATTGGCAATGTGAAAGCAATTTACGGGAACTTTTAGCCCAGCGTGTCGTTGGGCGCGGGCGCCGTGGGTGGCTGCTGGGCTAGTGATTTTGAATCTCGGGCCTTGCCTGCTTATCAGACCATACTGCGCATGCTCGTAACTTCAGGAACATATCCCGAAGGGTATGTTTCTGGGCGGTTTGAATGCAGGAATAATTAATGGGTATTTTTTAGCCTTAAAAAGTTCTCGCAATTTATTGGGGATTCTTATGATCAAGGCAGTTTGAAACCACCTAGTGGGACTGGCCTAGTTTCAATTCCTCCGGATGTGATCATGCATGTAACTGCCACATGGTCTCTTTCACAATAATACCTCAAACATTAATAAACATTCTTGCCAAATAAAAAAAAATATTTTATAGGCTATATCCTTGAAGCCCAAAGTTAGGTACCAACATGCGAGGCAGAGAGTTCTGGATATAGTTGCAAGAAGGGAGTTGGTAAGGGGGGGGGGTGTTGGTGAACATTGTCCTCATAAAATTAGGGAGGATTTTATCATTGAAGGGGGTGGTTCATGAAATCATTTATCAACTACCTGCATGTATTCATCCCTGGAATTTCATTTCAACTGTAAAATTGGAGAAAGAAATTTTTTATTGTATTTTTTTTTTGTGTGGGGGGGGGGTAAGGAGGCATTTTAATATCTTGATCGTACCTTGTTCAACAAATACATTTAGGATATAGTTCTTTGCGACGAGTGTCAACCGTCGAAGAGTGTCCCTATAAATTATGTTCCGTTCTTGCTCTCAAAATATGAAATCAAACATTCCAAGAAATTTGATCACATATCCAAAGAAATGAAATGTGTTACAGCCCTACCCTTCAAAATTACTCATAATTTTTAAAAATGGTGGGATGCTCAAAATATGCAACTTTTCATTTTCGATCGAATTTTGGAAATAACACCAATCCCCTCCAAAAGGGAATAAATCCAAAAAGCATATCACTATGCCATTCATTAAAGCAAGTGCCCAAAATGGTTGTGGTGTGGAGAGGAGGGATATAAACTGAAAATGTTTTTTGCTAGAAAAATGTACTGATTTTACATCAAAATTTAATTACATTGGGTGACAGATCAAAGTAAAATATCAGGGTATTTTTCTGTATTAAAGGGATTGTTTAACTTTGTGAGCAGCCGATTTAAAAAATTCTCAAACCAAGATGAAACATGTGTACAAGTGCATGTATTAGAACTAATAAACCCTGAAAACAACCATTATTGAGAATGAAAAGCTAAAACTACAAGGCAAACCCCAATTTTGTAAATAAGATGCCTAAATAGTCCACATAAGTGTATGGGATGAAATTAAGATGGTGTTTCCGGTCACTTTACTTTCAATTTTTGAAGCACTAAATAAATATTTTCGAACACAATTTTTTCTGGGCTTCATTTTCGTAACATATCACAGACACAGGTGACAAGTGTGACCTTCTAGCTTAGATTTTTTTAAAGTCAAACCAATGTTAAACAATCACTTTAAGACCTTCAAGCATGAAATGGGCTGAAAATTTCAGAATATGATCTTTGTCACTGTGAGTATAACTTTCTAATGAAACTGTAAAGTAAGTGCTCAAACAGCTATTCTTCTTGTACTTTACAGAGACTTGGCCCTACATGTAGATAAAAATATCAATCCTAACAGGCAGTAAAATGCCATATTTCAATTATAATGGGTAGAAAAATGCATTCACTGACTACTGTGTTTTAGTTGAAAAATGCTTGATGATACTAAAATATAGTCCACAGTACTGACCCCTAATAACCAAAGCTTTAATTCTGCAGTCTTTTTTTAATACTTTTAAGGATTTACACCATCTAAATGCAAAATGTGTGGAATTTGAAACCTGGTTTTAGCCCTATTTGGAAATGAACCCTTCAAATTGAGAAATTTTGGTTATTTTCAGCAAAACAATGCAGGCATCTGCTCCCTGTGTAATGAGGTCAGAGAGGAACCCGATAAACATCTTTGGTTTTCAAAACTTGTCAGATAAGGTAGGGATTTGCTGCATACCAAAATGATGAGGTATTTCATTTCATTTGGTCCGGAGACTCTAAACTAGAATTCGGAGAGTCAGAGGGCTGTACTCTGAAGTCAGGTTTACCTTATACCCCTTTCATAAACCCATCCTCCAATTAGCCGCCTAAGAGTAATACGGATAATTCAATAAAAATTGCGTTCACAAACTCCGAAAATAATCCGCACTATTTTTACGAGCGCCCGTCCTGAAAAAAGTGGATAATCGTCATGGCAACCGCACACACCCCCTCCGATGCGGTTGTGTTGGAAAAGAGTGACCTTGTGACCGCACCATGGCAATTATCCGCATTACTCTGGAAATGCGTTCATAAAGTCAAAATCTGGTCCCGATGCCGCTATTATGCGGATAATTGCAGCATCAAAATAATGCGGATAACTCTGGTCCTCCTCCGATTTTACGACCAAATTATGCTGCTATTAGCCGCATAATTGGGTTTATGAATGATATTTAAGAATACCATCACTGGAGACCTTCAAATCTAAACTGAAGTCTTATCTTTTCTAACAGTATTAGTTATTGGCACTTTGACACTCATCCAAACTTTCTTTCTTTTCTTGTGCGCCTCGGAATAGAATATTTCTAGATAGATGGCGCTATTTAAATGCCTATTATCATTATTATTATTATTAATATAAAAGGGGTATAACTCTGTGCTAAAATTATGGGAAGCCAAAACCCAAAAGTGTCAACATTTTTATTAAGTTGTGTTCTTATGTTTACTGTGCTCTTTCCTGATTCATTGATAAAGACAATCATCTATACTTCCAACACAATTATGAACGATTTGAGAGCCAAATGAGGTGAAATATTATATCTACTGTTAGTGATTTATGTAGCAATTGGCTATCCATACTTAAACCACAACTTTAAACCCGAGTTTAAAGTTAAACTCGACTTCAGAATACGGGCCATAGAGTATAAACTCGGGACACCTTTCCCACTACGGTCCTTACACTAGTTTACTGGAAATAAGTTTAGTTGTAACTAGTTTAACATAAAGAGAGCGGTCGAATAAGCGGCCTTGAAAGCGATCTTCCAAACAGGTTCAGAAAACCACCTCACGATGTAGTTTTAACGATCGCATTGCCTCGTTAAACTGGTTTTGGCGTAAGTGAGGACACAACCGATCTTCGCACATTTCGAGTGCGCTATTCCACACACTGTATGTAGAATGCCTACGCTGTGGTTTGAAATTTCACACGAAACATGTCACAACACTGCGATCTTCCAAACTGGTTTCCCGAACCGGTTTGCAGTAAACCAGTTATACATGTAGAAAGTATAATGAGAACGGTGTCCTAGACTAGACTATAAACTAGGACCACATTCTCATCCTCTTTCTTGTTTTAATAGTGGAAGCCAGTTTAACAAGTAATGGGATTGAATCCTTTTATACTCTTAAAAAATCAACCATGTTGTTTAAGGCTCTCACTCAATTAAACTGTTGTTTTAACTTTTAAACAAGTTGTTCAAACTTTTTTAACAATAATCTTCCAAACAAGTTGTTTAAACTTTGAAACATTAATCTTTCAAACAAGTTGTTTAAACTTTTAAACAAAAATCTTTCAAACAAGTTCTATAAAAAGTTTTAAAACAAGTGTTTAAACGTTTAAACAGTACATGGGGCTCTTACAGTGACTGGCTTAAAAAAACTTCCTTAAAATATTTATAACGAAGACCATGGGGTAAAGTTTAGACATTCTACCAGCCATGTACAGGTACATGTATGGTAAAATAACTTTAATGGCTGTGCAATTAAATTATACCCGATGAGTCAATGTTGAACCATATTAAAAGCTGAGCACAAATACTTGTTTAAGTAATTGGTACACATGTAAATTGTAGATAAATATGAAGATGGGCATAGTCCATTTCAAAAAGCAAATATTCCACTTTTTAACACAGAGAATAAGTAGATATACATGTATATGCAGATATGGACAAAGTGCAACTTCAAATATTTTACTATTCCTTTTGTCAATGGACTTTTTGTTCATTTTTTTCTGCAATTCATAATAAAACGGAACACATGTAGACAGAGAATAAACAACATTTGAAGAGAGAGAAAAAAAAGCATTAAGATTTGGAGGAATTTGATCATTATAAATCTCCCTTGAAGTACAAATTGTGTTTTGATAACTTTGCTTGACTGAGTGCAAACAAATTAATAAGAATGTCAATATTGTATGTATGACTTTTACTTAATTCTTGCCTTTCTTGGTATTGTTGATCAAAATCTGAGGGATTATGGCGTTTGTTATGCAATGCAGTCAAACTAAAAACATGCAATTGCATCCAGTATACTTCAAAGAAGGCAAATCCGGACTTCTGAAATAAATTCATTATCATCAATTTATGATCTTACAAGGCTACTAGTACATGTAGCTTTCAATAAATATTGCATATTACATTTTTATTTCTTCCTGTGGTGTTTCTCCTCCATATGAAAACTATGAACAATTATATCCAGGTTCAGTATTTTTTTTCAATTGAGACGTTCGTAATATTAATCTATGCCTTTAAAAGTAACAAATGCTTATAAAGCGTACAGTATGTGCATTTGATGGCAACTGATTCAGTACTGAATCCTCATTATGATAAATTCTGGAATTAAATACTGGTTGTAAGAGGATTATTTACTGGATTGATGTTTCAATACTGAGCCTAAGAGCTTTAATAAGAAATTGCTAAGGCCGTAAGAATACATGTTTGGACAGAGCTCCCAAAGAGACAAAAGGATCGCTGGAATGGCTCATAAACAAAGTCGTTTTCTGGTCTGGTCAATCCTATTCAACTGACCCTTTGTCCTGAGTGTCCAAAGAGGACAAAGAATTGAGGCAAACATGTTTTTTTTTTTTTTTATTGTTGTTGTTGTGGCATTTGGTCAGTTGGATGCATGGTGATTCACCGTCATATGTTTGTTTTGCGTGTAATAGAAAAAGAAATCCATTGTGACAAAAGTTACATCAAATCCCAAAATTTCAGACATTAAGTAAGGCATTTAAAGGGGAAGTTCACCCTGAAGAAATGTTTGTATTAAAAATAGCAGAAAAATCATTTAAAATATTGGTGAAGGTTTGAGGAAAATCTGTTAACAATTAGTTATTAGAAATTAAGGTTTTAGATTTGTGACGTCATAAACGAGCAGCTGCCCAATATGTTAAAGCCTTACAGGTATGTAATGTAAATGCATGAATTTCATGTTTTAATGGTTCCTGATGACTTATTTTTGTTTTCTTTTCAATATCGAGTGTGAAATTATTTGCCTATTGATATACAGTACAGGTACAGTAAAGACCATTTTCAATTTTATTTACCATTCGCTATGTAGGAAAGTTGCCTGCATATGACGTCACAAATCAAATAATTCAAACTCTAATAACTTTTAATTCTTTGATACATTTTCCTTAAACCTGCAATACTTTTTATCATGTTTTCTGATATTTGTGTCAGAGTAAACTTCCCCTGTAAGTGAGATTCCTGTTACCATGGATGTTATACAGAGAACGGACAGTGCACAGATTTCATGCAATCTGATGCAGTGGCATAATGAGCTGAACTTGAGGGGGCACAACATGGCACATGGATAAAAAAAAAATCTGAAAGAAAAAGTCCAGAGCAAGCAAAGTAAGCGATGAACAGTTCTTACCTTTATGAAAATCCAATTTTGTCACAGATTTGGGCATTACATTCTGAAAATAGCATTTCATATCTTACCCTTAATCGTCTGTAAATTTTCTTTCTTTTTTCTCCTTTTTTTTTTTGGGGGGGGGGGGGGAAGGTGTGGTCCCCCAAAGCCCCCTGCCTTCCCCATTTGTACGCCAGTGATCTGGTGCAATCTATAGATCATATTCATTTTTTTCTTGTACAAGCGTATTCACACGAATGAAGGCAGGATCATAAAAATGTATTTCTTTTGATAAATTTACCGCTTCTATTAGAAATTCATTGTGATGAGGTGCCCGAATCGATGAACAACAGTATAATAATTTGTATGTGAAATTTTGTTTTGGCCCCTGCCCTAAGCTACGAACATTAAAGAGAAATTCCAGTAGTTGCAGTAAACACTGATTTCATGAGAAAGTCTGTAAAACAAGGCTTAATTGTCAGTATATCATCAAAGATCTAGATCTGGTAATTTACATAAACTGAACTTCGTGAAATCTTGAAATCTACGCTGAAAAATGTTCAGACTGAAGATCCCCAACACAGATAAGCGCACGTGGGACAGTGTATAATTATTGCTTTGAATGTCGGGCCCGACGCTCTACCCGAATCCTGTGCTTATTTGCTGATTTCTCAGCAATTACACGATTTCTTCCAGAATCCTTTGGCACATACGTTTTATTTATGCAAACAGACACTTTGGTGGTCATTTCATTGGATTCTGTACGAACTCATTTTGATATCGTTACCAAAACTAGCATTTACCTTTAATAGGGTAGCCTACCCATTTTGTTTGATAAACTGATGCATTATATTTTTTAATAGGGTTGAATAAATTCAAATTGAATCATTTGGCTGGCCAGAATCTTGATGTGAAGCACTTGTATCAGGTTAAGCACGTTTCAACTGGCCAAATGCGAACGCTACTAAAGGGTATGAACTCTATGAAGAATGTGAAGTACAGAGACCAATATAACTGAACAAAACCAAATGTCCAGAGGGGCAGACAATTAAATGGAGGAGGTAATGGTCAATTATGGGGGTAAGTGGATAGCTCTTATCCCCCTTCTTTTAACAATAGGGCTCTCTGAATGGGGGAAAGGATGGTAGGTGAAAAGAAAGTAAAAGTGTGTAATTGGAAAGTAGGTATTAAGTCAGACTGGGAGCTAGAGGCCTATTTTCTATGAAATTGTCGTTTTGAGCTCTGGAAAGTTGGGAAGAATGTTCCCTCAAATTAGTAAATTATTAGCACCATCATCATCATCATGACTCAACTTCATAATAACTATCATAATCAGTATCATCATCATCATCATCATCACCACCACCACCACCATCATCATCATCATCATCACCACCAGCATCATTATCATAACCATCATCCACAATAACATCATCATCACCATCATTTTTACCATCATCCCCACTGTTCACAACTTCACATGGCTTTTTTTTCACCCAAAGAACTATCAAGATAGGCTCAGCGGTAGCTTCAGTCGACTTTCAGAAAGTACATGCATGCATGCATGTAGGGCCTACACATAAGTACAGGTCTACATCTTGTTTGGAAGACTACAGTGTACAGACAGAGTCCTTTGATACCAGCTCACAAAGAGAGCTATTATAATCACACAAAATAACTTCCACTGTGAGTCACTGGTATTCAAACCTAATTATATTATTTATTACAGGGGAGTGCGTGGCAGGCAACAAGGGGTCGCTTCTAGGGTACTAACAAATTTGTAGATATTGGCAGTATGAGGAGGTCCTCCTACATACTTTAGTTTCAGGCCTACATAAAACATCTAGGCGTAACTTTTTCGGAGTACATTTGAAAAAGTTCTGGAGCGCATTTCATGAACATTAATGTCTCTACAGAAGCCCCACATGTAAACTTTCCCCATAAAATTATCTGGTGAAAAACATTCAGTTTCTTTAGTTAACATGGAATTTTGTGCATTGGGACTACACAGATTTAAATCTGTCACGATACAACGGTTTTATTCATTTTCATTCAAACCACCTCCATGAAGCTATTACAAAAGTTTGTTTTAAAAGAATTCAAAAATGTTAAAACGGCTGTCTTCGACTCGCCGTACGACCCCGTAGCACAAATGTGACCGAGGTACATGTATAATGTTTGACAGGAACAAGATTTGACTAAAAAAGATACATGTACATGGTAAAGGATGCAACAACAAGTTGATTGGTTTTGCATTGTAAAAACATTCTAAAATGCATAACAGAAGAAATACAGTGTTCAAGAAATGCCTGGAGGTATCCTAATTCTTTTCATCAACAAAATGAGAATTGTGATCTAGATTTAGGGAGACTTTTGAATTGTCAACTACGAGCTATTTTCTAATAAAGAAGCTGCTGTCCTCACTCATAAGGCCATTAGGCTTATAGTTTGGGAAACTGAAGAAAATGCTGCAAGATGAGACATCATTATACATGCATTTTATGACAACGTTCTCATTAGGGCCTATACTTTCTTCAGGATTTCAGTTTGGAAGATCGCTTTGCTAATTTCCAACTTGATCACCCGGAAGGGCTTTTCAAAACCACTTCACGTAAAGCGGTATTGTTGCTATGGGATCACCCTCAGTGGGGCGACATGTTTTGCGCGAAATGTGAAACCGCAGCGTAGGCATTCCACATACAGTGTGTGGAGTAGCGTGCTCAAAATGTGCGAAGATCGCTTGTGTCCTGACTTACACTAATACCCCTTTCATAAACCCAATAAAACCTATCCTCCAATTAGCCGCCTAAGAGTAATGCGGATAATTCAATAAAAATTGCGTTCACAAACTCCGAAAATTATCCGCATTATTTTTACGAGCGCCCGTCCTGAAAAAGGCGGATAATCGCCATGACAACTGCACATGCCCCCTCCAATGCAGTTGTGTTGGAAAAGGGTGACCTTGTGACCGCACCATGGCAATTACATGTATCCGCATTATTTGGAAATACGTTCATAAACTCAAAATCTTGTCCCGATGCCGCTATTATGCGGATAATAGCAGCATCAGAATAATGCGGATAACTCTTGTCCTCCTCTGATTTTACGACCAAATTATGCTGCTATTAGCCGCATAATTGGGTTTTATTGGGTTTAGGAAAGGGGTATAAAACCAGTTAACGAGTCAAAGCGATCTTCAAAACTACATTGCGAGGTGGTTTTCTGAACCGGTTGGGAAGATCGCTTCCAAGACCGCTTGGACCGTTCTCATTACACGTTCTAGTTTCCACTAAACTAGTTTCCAGAAAAGTAGTTTTAGGACGGTAGTGAGAATGGAGCGTAAGTCTCTAAAATACAGTGAACTTTGAGTTCTGCTTATGTTGGATGAATCATAAAAGGAAAAGGAACAAGATACGTCATGCCTACACGTAGACACTTTATGTATGAATGAGGAAGTTTAGACTCCTCTCGAGTCTTTAAAAATAAGCACGAAAGAGTACATGTACAACATACATTCACGCTCGCCAGTTCAAACAAACAGCAATCAAAATAACTTTTTTTCTTTCCAAAATTTCACAAATGTTTCATCAAAAGAGAATTTCTGATTTTTCAAATCATAAAAAAAACATGTTGGCTGGCAGATTTTCCTGCCATCTCATAAAGCCAACTCTCACACCAAACCCTCATCCTCTGGTACAAGGATGAGAGGGGACTGTCTTTATAGAACTCTTTAGTCAATCAAAACTTATGTTTTACATCGTAAAGTCAAGATTACACAATACACAGGAAATAAACAGCATCCAGTGAGCCAGCAAACTGGCTTGAAATTGTGTGCAAACATCGCAAGGCCAATGAATTATCCCAGGCAAACTATAAGAAAACCAATGAAATACAAAGAATCAGTAGTGTGGATTGTTCCAGACCAGTTGCTCTTTTGCCTGCATGGACCAATCAAATGCTCCATTTATCACAGTCAAGTGGACTGAATGTCAGTCTGGCAACAACAAAAAGCATCCCTTTCACACTAGTGGTGGTAATAAACTTTGAATAGAATCAGAGAAGTACATACAACAAAGTAAATCAAAATTCATGTACACGTAAGCCCTAATTAAATTCTTATAAAGTGAAACCAACTATTTTCAAGTTTTACAAATTTCTTGTTTTATTGGGCAAGCTCTGTGTTGTATTCCTTATTTCATACGGATACAAAATAAACACATAAGATATGAAAAATCTGAGAAATATGTTGGAATTGTCAGAAAACTGGCACAACAAAAAGATGTATGTAGGACCTATAAAACCCTAGTAACCTACGTTCTCTAGAGTTCATATCACGAAAGATGGCCCTTCTTTCATTTTGGCAGTTGGACGAGGAAAAGTTTGTACCATTTTGGTAGCAAGCATGCGATTCTTGCATGGAAAATGAGTTATGAGCGTGGGGAACAGAAAGCATCATTCATTCTTTCTGTTTGGTTCTAACCCAAATGACCAAAGCAGATGCTTGTTTTTGACTTGGAAGTAATGTAACCAAGCCCCGAATTTCAGAAAACCTGTCATCGAGAACAAATGCTAGTATTCCATGATATAGGTGCTCTCGCCTCGGCCAATTATATTCCAGGAATTCAGTAGCTTATAACAGCAGCTTCTTCATGAAAGAAGATCCATGCCCAAAGTTCTGAACAATGCAGACTTTCTAGGTGCCAGCCTTTTAAGTGTATGTGCAGAAGTAGGCCTGCAGCATCACCCATCTTCGATTGACAGTTAGCATCTTGATGCTGACAGCAAAAACAGAATCATTTGAACAGCACCATAGAAAAGTCAAATCAAACAATATGATCACCCTGTTCACATTCACAAGTCCTGAGCCGGTTCCCACATTCAGAGATTCTGAAGCTGTTTGAGGTCAGCAAATGGGATTATTGGTTCTGTCTGCTTGGCAGCTGTCTCATGCAGATCTTTGATTATTTGTCAATAGATATTTAATGATAGGGACAGTGATTTTCCTTTTTACCGGTAAATAAAACAGAAATTCTGTTTGGTTCTTACACTTTTCATGTAAAAATTCATGGAATTCACCTTTGCAATAACAGAATTTTGGTTTTCGCTGTGTACATTCAGTGAAAAAACAGAATTTCCATTTTTAGATCAAGTTGTAATGGAATTACAGATTTTCAGAAACGGAAATTCACTGTCTCTATAATGACCTCCATCACCCTGTTCACATTCACAAGTCCTGAGCCGGTTCCCACTGGACCAATAAATTGACCCAGTTCAGATGATCAAATAGTGTTCACAGTGAAAGTGTCAGCACATTCTCTGTTGGTCAGATGTTTTCATGGCAAGAACTTGCTCAGCCCTCAAAATACCTAATAATAAAGTTCCACATTCCTACTTGGCAAAACCAGACCATAATTTTGAGATACATGCACATGTAAGGTCTAAAAGAACAAGCGCGGTACTGGTCTGATCTCAGAAGCAGAGAATTGGAGGCCGTTCTCATTACGCTTTCTAAAACTAGTTTACTGGAAACCGATTCAGGAAACCAGTTTGGAAGATCGCTTTGCTAGCGTTCCCACTTGATCACACGAAAGTGGTTTTCTAAATCACTTCACGTAAAGCGCTCTTGTTGCTATGGAAACGCTCTCAGTGGGGTGACACGCTTCGCGCGAAATTCGAAACCGCAGCATAGGCATTCTACACCTGTCGTGTGAAGTAGCGCGCTCAAAATGTGCGAAGATCGCATCCCGAAGAACGGTTGTGTCCTCACTCATGCTAAAACCAGTTTAACGAGGCAAAGCGATCTTGAAAACTACATCGCGAGGTGGTTTTCCAATATGGTTTGGAAGATCGCTTCCAAGATCACTTCCACTGTTCTCACTACGCGTTAAACTAGTTTCCAGCAAACTAGTTTTAGGAACGTAGTGAGAACAGCCTCTAAGGCGCCCTATTCAAAATGGTTACACATAGCTGTTACACCCAAGCACCCTTGGAGTTCTCTTATTTATGCTTTCACACTGCAAGAAGAAATGGTATATTCTGATAAAAAAAACCTTGCATTCACCATTTTCAAGTCGGTCTGAAAGTACCAACATGACCTCAATGTCTACCAACTGAAGCTCACATAGGACCTTCATGTCCTTCTCTGGGTCCAACTTTTGCATAAATTTCCTTTTAGGGCGCAATACTTGAAGCTCCTTTCTGTGTCAAAGAGTCCCTAATATCCTGGCAGCAGAACTTACACCCAGGCCGGGCCAGTGAGGAGTTTTGTGCCTCCATCTAATTGCTTTGTCACCCTCACCATATTGGGCTTGACACATTCTTGAGACATACTCCATTTCTGGAGTGGGTCTGGCAATGATTGAGGTCACACTTTGAATGTCTAGACCCATTAGCTTCAGGTGTAAGCCAGCCAATTTGGTACGTGCTACAGGAAAGGAAAATCGGACCTTCTAATCTGCAAAAAAAATTACACTGAACAAGACTATTAGACATACATTGTACATGTAGGCCTACAAATGTATGTGTACATTATGAAGAAATTATACATGTACCTTTTAGTTAATTTCATGAACCTACATGGAAACTTCTTATTCAGACTGTTCAAAGATTCTGAAGTCGTTTGAGGTCAGCATATGGGATTATTGGTTCTGTCTGCTTGGCAGTCTCATGCAGATCTTTGATTATTTATCAATAGAAAGTTAATGATAGGGACAGTGATTTTCCTTTTTACCGGTAAATGAAATGGAAATTCCATTTTTACATCAAGTTGTTATGGATTTTCAGAAACGGAAAATCACTGTCTCTATAATGACCTCCATTTTGTTTAGAACGTTCACATTTTGGTAATATTATCTACACGTGGAAGAGATAGCTTAAGACCTTGCAGTATCTTTTATTCCATCAGAAGCAATGTGTATTTAATTTTAATTTTTAACAATGTCAATTATTCATCTCTAAATATATATATAACAGAGAATTAAAATCCTGCTGTGTCCTTCATGATATACATGTACCAAGTGCCACTCTCATGAATGTATCATCAATATCTTCATAATTATCACATACTCTCTTTTGAAAAAGTGCAGAAGGCAAGCGCCTGACTCCATGTTTTCACACGACAGGTAATATCATTCACAGCATATTAATCTCAATATTGCTCACTGGAACGCACTTGCACAATACAGGCATTCAAAAGCATGCTGGGAGCGTGTGTTGTCCTATTATGGACCGAAAGCCAAGTTTGGGGCAATCAATCGTGAATAATCAAGAGAAAGACCGGTTTTGGGGACAGACTGCACCCTCTTTTTTTTCAAACACTAAACCGATTATGAAGTAGGATGTTTATGAATTTCCAATCACAATACAACTTCTGTACCATACAAATTGAGGTTTTTACTCTATTTGTAATTTAAGTGCAGGGGAAAATCGTTTAATCCAGGGCCTAAATATATCAAGGCTTCATTGAAATTCCAAAATTTAGAAAATATTCCAACAAACTGACCAGTATCATTGGTAATAAAAAGATTGAAAATCAGTAGAAAAGGAAGTGTACATTTATGGACTAAATCTGGAACAAAACATCCCCCCTAAAAAATGAATGAATAAATTATGAATAAATAAATGGATGGATGGACGGACAAACAAATGAACAAACAAATAATCAAATGAATTTGAATTCAAAAACACATAAAAACGGCTGCAAATCGGCCTAAATGTAGACGACATCCTGATTGCAAGAACATTAATCAAAGCATGGAGCTCCGTTCGTAACTGCATGATCCAAACTTGCTTGATGTGAATAATACCAATGTATACAAAAAATTAAACTAGTTTGATGTAGAAAACTGCCTACATCTCTCTGCCTCAGATCAGAATATGTAATCTGTCTGATTATAATTTGGGAACCTGGCTGGGCGGATGCAAGCCTCTAGAGACCCAATGGCATTATCTGGTCAAACCGAGTTCTGTTTGCCAGTCTGGCTATCCTTCACACACTGTTATCAGCAAGGCCAGTTAATGATTGATGAACACTTCTGGGTTTTTCTTCCAATGGAGGAAAGAATGGTCACCTCAGCACTGGTTAAATTTGCATTATCATTATATAGGTGGAATAGACAATGCATGCAGTATTCAAAGATCTGAAACCATACTCGATGATAAAGGGAAGTTACTTACAGCCATGATATGGAATATTGAGGAGGAAATTGCCTCAACAAATTTTAGGAATATTGAAACTATTAACCAAAAATGATCAAACATATTTGGGCATGAGATTAATATGTATTGTACACATATGGCCTCTAAATTTCAGAAAGATTCCAACTTAGGCCTGTTATCTCAATGTGTAGGCCTATACATAATGTACATGTAGCCTACAGTTTAAGTGTACTTGGGCAATGTTATCACTAGCAATAGCATTAAAGTTCCCATGGGCAAGATTCTCATATTTGAAGAAAATATTGACTAGATAATGATTTCTGTTTTTCTTATCTCCAGTTAAGTAGTTTTTTAGCACATGTTGGTCTTGAAATCATGAGCAGGGGCATATATAGGCTCATTCTTTCCTTTCTTTATAACTTTAAATCATATTCCTGGCATATAGGCCTATTTGAAGACTAGACTGAAAGCAAACTCAGCCAGACATAAAGTACATGTATATTTGGTCATCCACTAGTACTACCTACAGCTCAAAAGGCATGAAGCCTCGTAGACTAGTCATAATCATATTGAGTTACCTCTCCATCTACCCCTCTCTCACATACACCCCCCCCCCTACATGTATGTGACCTGAATTAACCTCATCTGGCCGTGATCTTGTCTTCAAAACAATTCCATGCATTATCTTGACAGTAAAGAGTAGCACCTGGAGTAGAGGGCTTGCAAGCTGGGGAAACTAGAGATGGGGGGGGGGGGGGGCAGGCAGGCAGAGAGAGGGGGTTTCCTTTGTTCCTTTACCCCTGCCTTTTGGGTTGTTAACATGTGGGTGTTTTGATGAATTGGTGAGGGGGGGTGGTACTGTATCACTGTAAGCAGGGAAATGGAAGGCAAACTCCCATTTTCCTTGTATCAGCCAAGATTCCTCACAAAAATCTTGCTACAAGTCTGGAGGTTCTGGCCGAATAATAAGCCAGTTCACGGTAAGCTCATGATTAACTTTTCTCAAATGACCTTTGTGATTTTTCATTAGGATAAGCACTATCATTTTCAAATGTAAATGTTGCATAAGCTTTACCGGTAGAGTATTCAAATTCTAAGAACAAAAGGCATTGTATAGACCAGGTGACTAGAATAGTACATCAGGGATAAAGTTTGGAATTCTGTTTTATTGTCTGCCTTTGGCACATTTGACTATTGTTTAGGCTACTGTCAAATACCAGTGATTATGAAGGCTCTATTTATTACTCTTCAGCTTGGATGTGATAATATTTTGAAAGGAATACATGAATAATCATCAAATCACAAATGCCTATGTCAGTGAATTTGAAAGCCACCTTCATGGTTGTCTCCAATGACCTTTTTCTGCTCGTGCGCAGTTTACAACCGTGAATGCAGGCTTATTGGCCCGTATCTGGATTAATCATGAAATTGACACCCTATCCCCATCACTCCCGAGACAGGGGGGGGGGGATTATTGCTTGAGCGTGATATATGTCCCCTTAGGATACAAGCCGGGGCACAGTGCACGTTGAGATCTTTGTTGAATACACATGTTGGGTAAAACAGGGGTAACATTCATGAATTAAAACCCCAAACCATGAGTGACCACAATATATCTCTCATCTTCATTTATTCATCCACCAAAGTCTGAAATTCATTAATATGGCTCTATAAAAATTACTCTTCTTACGACGTCCTAATTATTGAACTGTCAACAACATACATCATCTAGTACACTTACAACAGAACACTGTAATTTGGTGAAAAAGCAGAATAAAACATATCTAAGATACAATGTCAACTTTAACCTTTTAAATACTTTTAAAAAAGACCTTATCTTTCAAATACTGACAGGCCTACTAATCTAGTACCGTACGTCCGTACCAGACCATACCATTCCGTTATCACTATATTGTGCTTGCTTTGTCGTCATGTACGATACATGTATGTATCGTTAGAACTCGACACATACTGTACGGATTACACATGTATGTACTCATCAATATTTGTGATCCTAATCTACTGCCCTTTGGTCAGAGATTGTTAAATATTCATGCAAATGGAAGGGAGTTTTTTTTACAGCTAACTGAGTTACATGTACATTCATATACAAATAAAATTGGCCAATTATAAATAATGATAATCAGATGAATCATGATAAATATGAAATATTAATAATCATCATCTTCATGACATGAATGATTTCATAACTCAAAACCACCCATGCCCACTAACTTCATGCAAGTTCATGTAGGCCTACAATTTTTGTATTAGCCCTTGTAGAAACTTACCAAACAGAAAACGTGCTTTTCTCTAAAAACAATTTAAAAGGCCTACATGCTATAAGGCTCCCCTATGGCCTTCATTGCAGATTTCCATTGTTCATCCATTTCTTCTTTATCCCTCTCTTTTCTGTTTTCAGGTTGATTTGCTTTACATTCTTTTATTTAATTTCTTGAAATTCCAAATGGAAAAGATGAATTTCTTTTCACCGAAACATAAAGCAAAATGAATACCTCCTTACAAGCCAATCTAATCTAAAAAAAAAACTCCTGATTTTTATTTTCAAGAAGGCTCAAGTAGGAGACTCGTTTTTTTTTTTTTTTTTTTCTGTTCTGACCATTCATGATGAGCTACAGTATATATAAAAGGCTCATTATAGTTACATTTAGAAAAAAAGAGCCACACTTCGAGCCCATACATGTATACCTGTAGCCTACACACAATTAAAGTCTATCAACAGATTGCAGTATCATAGGGGCTTACATACATCCTTACAATTTACCCTGATTACAGCTGTCCAGCAATCCACAAATTACCCCAAGATGCCGCTTAAACGGTTTGAATGAATCAATAGAAAGAGTGCCTGGATATCAAAAGACCTCAGCTTTAAGACATCCAGCAGGCAAAGACAAACAAAGAACATGAAGAAGAAAGGGTATTTGCTTTTGCTTTACTTTGTAGAGTAGCCTACGAGCTTCCCCACACTAAATTTATCTGGGGCTTGTGGATCTGGAATATGATGCAGGGGCCCAAAGCAGGACGGTTGCAGACCTCCAAACCCATTTGAACTGGGAAATAGGGACGATTTAGCTCAAAAGCTGAATGGAAAAAATATAATGCACTTACATATATATACGAATGGGCAGTAAAGTTATTAAGAAAAATTGAAAAATTACCTTGAAACAAGAGCTCAGATAGAGTCAGAATGGTTGAAAATTCCTAAATTAAAATTTTTAGAATGGTTACGAATTTTCAGAAAAGGCCTACTCAACTGTGTGAAGGTTTGTGACGGGGTGTGACAGGGTGCAATTCATTGACGTTGGATATCAAAGGACAAGCACCCCCTCCTATCTTCGAGATATATCCCTCTTTTCCCTCCTTGGGACTAACCCCAAATTGTCACCCCAAATGCAATCTATAATAGCATCTTCTTTGGCTCGCTTCATCAAAAGCACCAATGCCAACTTCTAGCACCAGTATCTAAGCAAATAGTACCTAGCAGCTCATCAACCTTGTGACAAACACACTGAGAGTATACCGACTAGGAGATCATTTGGGTGTGGAAACGACCCACAACGAACAACAACAACAACGTGACAGGGTGGTAGAAGTCTAAGTGGTATATGTTTGAGGAATAGTAGGCCTTTAAATTTTGGCCTAAACACCATCTCCCAAGCATTGGTGTACAGTGTACCATGCTTCATTCAATCTTATTACTTTGGCTTTCCAAATTCATTAAACCAGTAACATATCTCTTTGAGTCTACACTGCAAAAAAATGACACTTGTCTCTCTAAAGTACCCCCAACCCAAGGGAGTTGTGCCTGTGTGAATGTTCGTCTGAGAGAGATTGGGATGTTTTTGGAGGAACAATGGGTCTTTTTATTCAACTTTTTCAATGGAATGGTGGTTAAAGCTTCCTGAGACAGTGAGAGTCCATTACAATGGGTTACATACAGTTCCAATGGAGTACATTTGGAACGGACTCAGCCTCAGGGGTCCAAATTCTCAAATTTCACCTTAAACAGGCATATTAACTTTCGAACTGTTCATCTAGACAGCATCATGATGCTTTTCAATTTTTTGGGGGTAGGAAACGACCTTAAGTGGTGGTGAAGTCCTTTTTTTTTTTGGGGGGGGGGTAATCAACATTTCATTCAGCTTGAACCCCCCCCCTTGAAAAATCCTGCGTACACTACTGACTAGATGAACAGTCATAATTCTGGTCACACACACACACAATTCATTCACCTGATGCATAAACTTATTATATTCATACAACTGTTTTTTACAAGAGAAATAACCGTGAAATCATATAAACCATGCACTCAATATTTAAATCGTCTCAAAACTGTGTGAACATGAAAAAAAGTCTCTCGGCCTCAACTGGTCAAGACAGTCACCCGAAAAGCGGGAGACCCAACCGACGGCCCAACGGCTAGTTTTCCACCACCAACCGTCCGGCGTCAATCTCAACCGCTCTCGAGATTCGACTATTAAAACAAAGTCTCAAGACGGAATAGCAGTGGGATTCTGAAAAAAAGAGAGAAATATTTCCCCTTACCTGCAAAACTTGCAGCTATAACAGCACAGATTATTATCCGTAACATCATCCTATTCCTAATTCGTTTCGGCAAGAAGGACAAAGTAACTGAGAAAAAGAAGGCCTCCAGAGTCCACAATCTTACAACATAAGAATGACGTTATCCGAGCAGTGCAAAAGCAAGGGGTACTACTGCGGACCAGTCGGCGTGTGTTTTGAGAAGCGTGCTTGGTATAAAATGATGCCTGCGTGAATAACGGTGCACGGCGCCAATTTAAGTACATGTACTGTAGACCTAGCCTGAATGCGACGCGACGCAGAGTCTCACAAGAATGTACGCATGATTGCACGGTCCTTTCATAGGAGGCCTCTGTTTTCCCTTCTGAAAGAAGTTTCCCGAATTCCAGATGTTGTCCAGGTAATCTTCGGGAAATTAAAGTTCACAGAACATTCGGGAAGCCTGAAAATTCCGGGGAAATTTCAAGCTTACCTTTTATTAGGATTATGTGCATCATGCACAGTGCTGAATTCTTCTCATATGTTGCTTGGTCTATATTGTTTCCTATCCATCTATGTTTTCCGTATAGGTTTCTCTGCAGTCTGCACTTGTACCAAATTGTTTTTTAGTGTTGCTTTATCTCCGAAGGGGCTGACAGATTTATCAATTAAATTACATCAGTGGCGCATTGGGGGGCGACACCAACAAAAAGTTTGAGTGGGCGCGCGAAGCGCGCTCACTTGCCAGGTATACTGACCTATAATTTTGAGGACTGCCTTTCATGTTAAACGGATATGTATCTTACTGATAAAATAATGCGAGCGAGAAGAGCAAGCTAAAAATATTTGATATTCAGACATAAAAAGGGATAATTATAAGCACATTTTTGCAATCATTATACGTACTTGTCTCACTAAACAAACAATGCGTTCGAGCTGAAATTTTTGTATATATTGACTCCAAACACACATTTTAAGGCCTATTTTTTAGGAATTCATGAAGAGCGTACATTATTTATCTCACCAGTCACCTCATGTGAGCGCCATGACATGAAGCACTTTTTCGTAGTCATTGTAATCATGAACATAAGTTACGTATCTCAGAATTCGAATATCGCGAGCGCGAAGCGCGAGCAGAAAGTTTTTGAAATTCAGACCTGAAGTAGGGCATTCTAAAGCTTGTTTGTAGGGATTAACCATCACAGGGCCTTACGTATTTCACTAACCAAAATGCGAGCGCGAAGCTCGAGCTGAAAAGTTTTGATATTCAGACCAGAAAAAAGGGACATTTTAAGGACTGTTTTTAGGATTTCATGAAGAGCAGACATAATTTTCTCACCAATCCACTATAAATGCGAACGTAATCACGGACTGGAAATGTTTTCTGTTTATCACTTTAAGTAGCCATGAAAAAGGAGCACAGTCCTATGTCGCTACATAAAACAATAATAATTCAGAGTGCTACGAAATATATTTGGTGTATATTGACTTGAAAACGGGATGTTTTACAACATGATTATATATCTCATTAAGGACAAGTCCACCCCAACAAAAAGGTGATTTGACTAAAAAGATAAAAATTCAACAAGCCTAACGCTGGAAATTTCATCAAAATCGGATGTAAAATAAGAAAGTTATGACATTTTACTTTTTTGCTTAATTTCACAAACAGTTATATGCACATCATGTTGGGTATGCAAATGAGGATACTTATGATGTCATCCACTTTCTATTTCTTTTGTATTTTATCATATAAAATAGGGAATATCCTATTTTTCTCCTCCTTGTCAAGTGAAACAACGATTAATTCCTCCCTGAACATGTGGAATGAGCATTGTTTGATACTATATGATTCAGTCAAGTTGGTCCTTATTGTCAAATCTATAAAAAATGTAATAATGTATAATTCAAACAAAAGAAATAGTGAGGGACATCATCGACTGTCTCATTTGAGTTGTGCATATCACTGTTTTGTGAAAAATAAGCATAACTTTAAACTGTCATAACTTTCTTATTTTACATCCGATTTTTATGAAATTTTCAGCATTTTGCTAGTTTGATTTTTCTCTATTTATTCAAATCAACATTCTTTTGGGGTGGACCTGACCTTTAAGCAGACAATGAAATGAATGATGAACACATAGGCCCTTTAATAAAATTGTGTTTCATAAAGTTATCTAAAAAAATCTGATGTAATATGATATCCCATAACATAATGTACAATATTCCTCCCCACCCACTACGTTTCTCTTTCCTTCTCCATCTTTTCCTCCCTTTCCTCTGTTTTTTTCTCTTGTAGTTACACCACTGAGTCACATCACAAGTGAGCTGAAAAAATGGACAGTGGTATTTGGAGACTTTGTCAGAGCCGATCAGCTGTTAAAACTAATCTTAAAGAGCTGAGCTCTACAGCGTTAATAAAATATTTATACTCGATAATTATCCAACATTAGAGTCTTACAACAACTTTTTAGTGGCCTGTATTTTATTTTTAACTGCTGATCCTTTATAAAAAAATAAAATTAAAAAAAAGTGAGATTTTAGAGGTATCTAGCTCCCTTATACTTGTTGATTTTTTTTTATTATATTTTTTTCAAGATGCCATTGAAGTCTATTCTTACAAAATCGGTTATCGGATAATACACTGCATGTAAAAACGCTGTTTAAAATTTCAAGCACGCTGTTTATAGGCCCATCACTCTAACAACTACTGTTTAAACTTTATAAACAATTTGTTAAAAAGTTTAAACAATTATAAAATAGTTTACAGCTTAAACCATGCACGTGCTATTTTGTTTTAACTGTATAGGAAGATGCTTAACCTCACTTTCTAAACAAAATCGAAGATTTTTTTGACAAAATCTGTTTCAATCTGCTTCCTCCTAATCCTGTCCAAATGATTGAATTTATTAAAGCCGTAGAGGGCGTTTAACCACACTTGCTAAATTTGGTCATTGAGCACATTAATTGAACGTGGCTAATAAGCCGTTTCAAAGTGAGTCACTTATATTATCCAGGCACAGAAATGTACTCTTCACAGGACGCCATCTCGTGTCAAAGTCATGAAAGTGATCTTGCGCTTGGGATCCTAGATGAGTGTCCCTATATGAAATATTTATACTTGATTTTGTCTTTCTTTAGCTTTGTCACTGGCGTAACAGGCGGGGCAAATATATATATAATAATATATATATATATATTCTTGATATCATGTCAAAATCTATCACAAAACTGGATTTTTGTAATAAAAATAACAAAATTTTTGCTCGCTCGCAGCTTTTTATCAAAAGATAAACATTATGCCCAATACGCAATATCTGGCCGTCTCGAAATGTTTGCCTCATTACACCAATATGCCTGTTCATATCACGATATGACCGGGAAATGTTTGGCCCTTGCCAACCCCCCCCCCCCCCCCGGCCACCGACCCTTGTTACGCCACTGAGCTTTGTTCTTAGTGTTTGAGACGGCCCCAAAATAATCATGAGCCACATTAACCACGACACCCAATGCCAACCTCTTTATACCTGAAGCACTTTCTGAAACCACGAGGCGGCCACAGAGCCCCCTTCGAAAATAGCCCCAAAGGACTCGGAGAATTACTATTCAGGGGGATTCTTACTCTCGTTTTTTTTACTACTGAATGGTCAAAATTCGGAACAAACTTAATTTCAGAAAAACTCATTTGTTCTAAAACATTTTTTTTTCACATACCCGTTTTCTTTCGTTATTATCTTTCTTTCGTTCTTTCTTTCTTTCGTTCTTTCTTTCTTTCGTTCTTTCTTTCTTTCTTTCTTTCTTTCTTTCTTTCTTTCTTTCTTTCTTTCTTTCTTTCTCTCGTTCTTTCTTTCTTTCTTTTTCTCCCTCTTTCTTTCTTTCTTTCTTTCTTTCTTTCTTTTGTTCTTTTGTTCTTTCTTTCTTTCTTTCTTTCGTGAGGTAGTTGTGTTTTTTTCAAGCTCCGGTTTTTCTGGTTTTTCACTGATTTATATGACCATTTGGTCCTTGATTTTTGTACCATTAAAATTGTGTTGGGTTATAGATTAATATAGACTCGATCCTCCTTCGTCAGGTTTACCAATTTTAGTGTTTTTTAAACACATTTTCTGTTATTTTTTGTAAGGTTTCTAGACTGGTTCGTACATGGCCAGTCAAGCAAACCAACGTAGTGTACAGGGCCAGCGTACCACAAGTGCAGCTGGCCCTTTGTTAAACAATGTAGGACATTTTAAAAATGTCACCCGTCACAATGGTGTAAGCTTTCAAGCTATTGAAAATGTAACGATACAATCTTATATCAATGTCTTTACTACAACTATACCCGCTAATGACGTAATATCTGCCTCTCGCATCTCTAATGGTCGCATAGCTGTGTATCTAAAATCCAAAGAAGCTGTTATCAATGCTTTACAACAAGGCCTTGAGTATGAGGGGGCCTTTCTTGAACTAACCCCCCTTGTACGGCCCGCTACTCGAGTAATTTTATCTAATGTATACCCAGAACTACCGAATTCTGTCTTGACTGAAAATCTAGCACCTTTTTGCAAAGTTGTGTCCGACTGCAAACCAATACCTCTAGGATTTAAAGACAAGCGTCTAAACCATATTATGAGTTTTCGAAGGCACGTTCAAGTGTTAGTGAAACCCAACACAACACTTCCAGATAACATTAATTTCGTGTTTTCAGGTATGAACTATCGTGTATTTATTTCAACTGAATCAGTTAGATGCTTTAACTGTGGTGAATTTGGTCATATTTCCCGCAATTGTAAGAAACCTCAAACAAGCACAAATACTAATCAATCAATGACAAATGCTACCCCAGTTTCAAATGACACGAGAGTGCGCCAGCGCGGATCCTCCCCGCCTCTCACTACGGTTTCGGACCCCATCCCACCATCACCTCCCCCCTTGGCGGCAAGTACTACAGTGCCCCCACCTGTACCCACCTCCTCTGATTTCCCTAGTTTACCACCTCGTGATCGTGGGCCCCCTTCTACCTCAGCCACCCCCTCGCGTATTAGGAAGCCTCAATCCTCCCCACTGCACATACCTCTGACATCACCTGCTCAGCCGTCCAGCAATTCAACTACCACGCCCATAGTCGTGTCCTCCAAGTCCTCTCCCCCCAAATCTATTTCTGCGTGCCCTTCGCCTGTGTGGAAAACTCCCCCATCACCTGTCCGAACTTTCTCTGAAGTTGTTTCAAAACGCAAGCAACTAACCCCCGAATCAAACGAAAACAATTCTACTCTTACTACACTGAAGGCCCCCTCTCCTCTTCGGAAAGTGGCCAGGAAAGCTCCCTCCTCCCAAACCGAAACCGTAGACTCTCCAACCTTAACGCAAGTCCTTGACTCCCAAACCCCCAATATCCCTCCTACTCCATCCTCCACAGTTGGAGATTCATCTACCGACACTGACTCCATGACTTGGGAAGATGCCCAAACGGATGAAGATGTCCCGAAGGAAGATGCACTCCCATTGACTCAAGGCCCCCTCTCCCAAGGCCAAATTGTGAAATTTCTGTCAAACGTGAAAGGGCGGAAAAAGCCTGCCCAGATTGCACGGAAATATACATCAAATATTCCAGGGCTAGTTAAACAATTAAAGCCCCTGAAAACAGCCCCCTAGTAAAACGTAACATGCAGCAGAGGATATACAAATTGATCAGCACTCTGGAGAGCTAATTCCATTTTACCTTCTCTCCATTCATTACGTACGCTCAAGTTGCTATAGCAATAATGGCACTGTCAATGCTGACCCTCAACACCGGAGGATGCTCCTCCCAAACTCAAAACGCCTCCTTCCGAGTTTATGTTGAGCAAATTGCATGCAACCCGCTCGTTGTATTTTTACAGGAAACTTACCACCTGAAAGATAGCAATCCTTGCTGGAGCAACTGGTTCCATAAACCTTTTTGCTCACCCGGTATTACTCGAGGGTCAGGAGTGACAACTTTGGTCAATAATTCTCAAGTCGATATTTTATCTACTTTTATTGTTTTTGATGGCTATATATTGTATAACAAGCTCTCCCATAATAACTGTATTTATCATGTATACAACACACTCATTCCTCAATCTGATGAAATGGCAATTAAAGCTATCAATGCCCTTAATTGTCATATCTCCACCTGTTGCGAAGATAATATTGTGATTGTGGGTGATTTTAATTGCACTGAAAATCCTGCGATTGATCGTTTGTGCACGCTGACAGAACGCAGACCTAAACTTGTTACGGCTTTGCAAAATGTTCTGAATAAATCTTCTCTTTGCGATGCATGGCGTTTTCTAAATCCAAATGAAAAGAAATTCACCTGGCAACGGCACAATCCAGCCAGTGCACATGGCTTTTCAAAGTCTAGATTAGATCGATTTTATGTACCATCGTGTCTAGTTTCTTCTATTCATACGTGTGAAATTATACCTTGTTCCTTATCTGACCACTCTGCAGTTTCTCTAACTTTGAAATTCCCAATACGAGCTAAAGGAAAAAGTGCATATTGGATTTTTAATAACACTCTTTTGGAAGACGAAAGTTACATTGATATTATTCGTCTTTTTTGGTCAGATTGGCAGAAAGAAAAAAATGACTTCCCGAATCTTGCATCTTGGTGGGATTTCGGCAAGGTTCATATAAAATCAATTACTCAAATGTATAGTAAAAAATTTGTACAAAGGAAAAGGCAAGCTCTAATATAAATTAACAAAGAGATTGATAAACTTCAGAGCGCAAAAGAATCTAGCCAACAAGATAAATATACTCTCGACGAGCATAGAAATGCATTAAACTCGTTACTGAAAAATGAAGCACGCGGAGCTCTTGTGAGGTCTCGCTTTAAATACACAAATGAAACAGACTCATGCTCCAATTTTTTCTTCAACTTAGAAAAAACGAATTCCTTATCAAAAAGTATATCCCGCATTCGGCTCGCTTCGGGACGTATTTCGGAGAACCCTTCTGAGATAAAAAAATCATGTTCGGGATTTTTATGAATCTCTTTACAGTCGAAAGCCAACTGACAAGAGCGCCATCAATAGTTTACTTGTAAATATCAAGACGCTTGATCCGTCCTTATCAAAGGACCTTGAGAATCCAATATCTGTAGAAGAACTTGATAATGCTGTCAAGCAGCTAGGCAAAAATAAGTCTCCTGGTATCGATGGACTTACCTCTGAATTTTATCATGTCTTTTGGCTCATGCTCAAAGATGATTTTCTCGAAGTTCTTACCTCCTCTCTTGAATCTGGATTTTTACCATACTCTTTTAGGAGGGCGGTCATTACTTTATTCCCCAAAAGAGGAGACCTCGCTGATATTTCAAATTGGCGTCCCGTCTCCCTCCTCAACACAGACTATAAATTTTTGCTAGGCTACTTGCCAGTAGGCTAAAATCATGCATTGATCATGTTATTGGAAGAGACCAAAGTTATTGTATCCCCGGTCGTTCTATTTATGACAACATTAATCTCATTAGAAATATTTTGTTCTATGCAAACACTGATAATATTTCTTTGGCTGTATTGAACTTGGACCAGAAAAAGGCATTTGATAATGTAGATCATGTTTATTTATTCAATGTTATGAAACGCATGGGCTTTGGAAGTCATTTTATATCTTATATACGAATTTTGTATGAAGGGGCTGAAAGCCTCATTAAAGTGTGTGGATCCCTGACAGCTCCCTCCCCCTTTGAGAAAGGAATACGACAGGGATGCCCTCTATCAGGGTTGCTATATACTCTCGCCATTGAGCCTCTCCTGAACTCACCAAGAGAGAACGTGTCAAATCATGCATTAAATATCCCTGCTATTAACAAACCTTGTGTAGTATCTGCATATGCAGACGATGTATCGATATTTGTCACAGCCGATGCTGGCTTTGAATTAGTTGAACAAACTTACAATATGTTTAGTCTGGCCTCTGCTGCATGTTTAAATACAAAAAAATCACAAGGCCTTTGGGTCGGCCGTTGGAAAGGGCGGAATGATAAACCCCTCAACTTTTTTTGGAATAGTAAAGGTCTCCCCTTTTTAGGAGTTCATTTAGGGAACACGTTTAATTATTCTAAACAAAACTGGATTAAATGTAAAGAAAGACTTAATAAGACTTTCATTTCGTGGTCTCGTTTATCGAACTCACTCTCATTTAAAGGCAAGGGATTGATTGCAAACCAGCTCGCTGCATCAAAAATATGTCATGTTCTTGCAGTTCTTTCTCCTCCTGAAAATATATTAAACGAACTTCTGAATTTGTTTTGTGAATTTTATCTGGTCAAATAAGCGGCACTGGTTAAAGAAAGAAGTGTTGTATGAAAAACCTGACGAAGGAGGGCTGGGGCTAGCTTGTCTCCAAGCTCGTGTTCTAACTTACAGATTTTCGATTATTCAACGGTTTCTTTCCTTAAATTCTCATCCAGTAAACGACTTTATGGCTCATTTTCTGAGACAGTATTGTAAATTAGGATTTGATTACCAATTGTTCTTTACAAGAATTGATCCTAAATTTTACACAAGTCTTCCAGTTTACTGTAGTGAAGTTCTGCGAGCTTGGTTGACATCTGGAGCTCGAATTGTGACACAATCCCTCTCTTTCAGCCATGCAATTAACATGCCCTTAAATAGTTTTCATATTATTGATGCAATTGATGTTGATAATTTTTTTCCGACGCGCCTGATGGCATGCGGAGTGAAACTAGTTCGCCATTTGATAAACCACTCAACTGGTCTTTGGATTGAGAGTAGCTGTCTCCAAAAGAACTTTCCAAGAGGACTTCGACAACCATCATCGCGTCTCATCGAACGTGAAACATTACTCTTTCGAACTGCACTCTCTAAAGTTTTCCCTACATCTTTTAATGACTCAGGCTGTCAACACAAATACTCTGATCTGACTTTTGTCTGCTCCAGTTACTCCGATCAACTTCACTCTGGCTTCTTCCGAAAATGGACTTATTGCTTCTTTTAAAGCTATCTACAGAATCTACAGGAAAGAACTAGATAATACGACAATCTCATCAAGCTCACATTGGCATGATACTGGATTTCTCGATCCATCTACAAAAGTGAACTGGCTATCTATCTATCAATTACCAACACCTAAAAAAGAGGCTGATATTCAATACAGACTCCTTCACAATATTTTACCGTCGCTCACTATACTCCATCATCTTAATACAGACATTTCTTCTTTTTGCGGATGGTGCGGAGAACCAGGAACCATTCAACATCTGTTCATCGAATGTAAAGGAATCCAACCCCCTCTCAATCTTCTTCATAGACTGTTGAACAATCTCCTCCCCTCTCTCAAACTTAATTTTGACCTATACTGGGCACTCATTCCGCATGCCAGAGGGCGTGACAGAAAGGTTATCCGCCTTGCTAATTTTCTTATTATTAGTTTAAAAAGTACCATTTATTTTATGTACCGCACCTCAAATTTCACCGATCCACTTATTATTTGGTTACATCGTCTCAAAAACAGAATACTCTATGAATTTACTTATTACAAATTATGTTCCAATATTGATGCCTTTTTACGTAAATGGTGTATGAATAGATTACTTTTTACAATTAACGAGGGCAGCATTGCATGGCTCATTTAATTAATTGGGTTTATAACTCTGTGCTTGTAATCAACCTGATCTCATTTGAATGTTCATGTCAAACTATTCTTTTATTGTATACTTGACTTTTGCGATTATAATTTGTAAATAAAGTTTTCATTTGAAAAGTCAAAAGTCTTTCTTTCTTTCTTTCTTTCTTTCTTTCTTTCTCTCTCTCTTTCTTTCTTTATTTCTTTCTCTCTTCATTTTCTCCCTTTTCAGTCAGTTGGACATATTCATATAGTTCATCATCATTTTATTCATTTGTTCATGAACAAAGCTTGAAGTACAACATAGTTCATGCAACATTAATGCAGCCTTTTTCATATAAAAGAAATACAAAATAAAGTAGTAAAAAAATAGAGTGAAAGGTTGAGCATTCATAAGAATAACAGTTGTATAAATATGCTTTACGTCTTGATAGTAGAAAGTACAAATATTTATATTTATAACTCATCTTAATCTTCGTCACTTGTGAATAACCCAAGCAATACCACAGCATGGTATTTGACATTGATAGTACCACACCATAGATGCAACAGAAAAGATAAAATGTAATCAATAAATATGTAATAAAATGTATGATACACACATGATACAGACACTAATAAACTGTGTACAATATCACTTAAAATAAAAACATGTCGGCTACTGTATCTACCGCATATCATTACTATACCCCACCCACTTGCACACAAATCAAGTGCGTTTGATAAATGTGTTTCAATAAATGATACAGATACAGATAAAATGTGTACACTATCATTTGAAAGAAAAACATGTAGGCTACCGTAAATGTACCATTAAAAATCCCAATCCTAGTCTAACACAACACACACATACATACACACACACACACACACACACACCCACACACACACACACCCTATCAGGTCTTTCTTGATGTGCCTTTCTCAAAGTCATTGCCAGTTATTAAACATGTTAAATTAAAGTGATGACTAAATGATTTTCACAGGTAAGGTTAAATAAATCTAGTCTCAATCAATCATACTTTGATAAGGGTTGCTATTACTCAAGCATTTATTTTGCTTATATAGCTTGCCACTGCATTTGTTTTTCCCTACTTTGTCTTATCCTTAAATTGTATTCATGTCTAAATTTTGTTACGACACTGTAATAAATCTGTCACATTGCAATGTACTTTAATGTCATAATACGATTATGTTTATGTTGTAAATTTATTTTGACTTTACAATAAATACATAAACTCCTGCAAAAAGGGTTTAGTTTATTTCATTACCTTCTTATTTGTCCCTATATCTGTACAATGAATAAGAACGAAAAACTTAAAAGCCTGTTAATATGACCCTGTGGCATTCCACTTTAACTGCGAACAATCATGCATACACTCATTCAATTTCAATCCATTTATGTATTCGTTTACATTGTACTAGTATTAGACATTGGTTGGCGCGAACAGCTATAATCATGACTAATACTGGTAAATAAATTAAACAAAAACATTATAATTCAATGTAAAACAATAAACATAGCAAATCATTGTGTAAACATTACGTACACGTACATGTAAGGTATAAATCTTTACACGAATATTAATAAAGCCTCTCTAAAGCTTTGATATAAAGATTAAATGACATAACTTATATCGAAGTATGAACATATATTCGAATCTTGCAAAGGTGTAGTGAACATTAACATTAACTCGTTTTCATCCATTCATTCTTGAAGAAAAATGAATATACCATTTGTAGTACATCTATGGCATCCACTCAGTCATGAATTTATTTTCATTTCAAATACTTCTCTAAACACTTATCTTACAAAATCAGTGATTTCGTAATCATAAAACAACAAACTAAGAGAAAATCATGAAAAAATAATCATAATGGATTTTTCTTCAAAGGAAATTGAATATCCCAAGATAAGCATTTAGGTTTTCCTTTCATATTACCACCGTGGTGATTTCCATATATCTCTTTTGAGTCAAAGTTTCATCATATTTTAAACCGTAACCTACATATGGCTGGTTGACTATCATGATACATGGTGTCTATTTGAACGTCAACCACGACTTCCTATTTTACATGAAATCACACTGAGTTTAGTTGATGCCTTTTGCCATAGTAGGGTAGTAAAATCATCGTAACTTTGTAAATATGATATATCCGATTTATACGAAAGAAAATAAATATAAAATCAGTAGGCCTACCTTCATATCCTTTGACATTAAAACCGGTTTCAATCAATATTGTGATATTAAAACTCATTCGGATTGCCATTATGACACAGGAAATGCTCATTTTGAATATATCTCTTTTAATAAAACATACCAAGCATCCTTGTTTCAAACATAACATATCATGGTGGATGAAAGTGCCTCTGCAACCTAAAATTCTCAATTCAAATTGATTTAAAAATAATAATGAATTGAATCCCTAAATGCCGAGTACAACTCATATACGTATATGATTTTGATTTGATTTGAATTTATTTTTCTTCTACATAACAATATAATATAACATAGATGTAACAAACATATATTGACAATAAATCAGGTATAAATCATTTAGCATAAAATTAATAGCAGAAGATGGATTGCCATAGTAAGCAAAAAAATGATTGAAAAATATCACAAACCGAAACATATTTTAACCATATAATCATATTATGAGCAGAATGGACAATAACAAATTATTAAAGTATCAATTAAGTATAATATAAAAAAGAGAAGAACAAAATCTAACAAGCCAAAACTTGCTATAATGTATATAATCAAGTAATCAATATGTGACGTAGATTATCAAGCAATTATTTTAACATTTTTTTTTGTAACTTGCCGAGCCCCAACCCTTAAAAAATAGCTTAAGAATCTCCTTCCTGGAGTGATATAATAGTCAATTGTTACTGAGATAAAATAAGGGAAAGTGACGCAATGTCAGAGCTGACAGCCAGTTAATAGTCTTTAACATAAATAATGCAATATCAGTCATACTGCAGCATCACCCGCAAAGAATGGATATGAAAACAAAATGGGACCTTTTAAAAATGATGACATACAGGAATGGAATATTATTGTACACTTGTACACTGTGTCACATAACTCTATTCTAGGTCCCGTTTCATGAAGACATATAATAGCAAATGCACAATTTCAATAACAAATTTACTGTAAGCCAATCAGAATGAAAAATATTTCAGTAGCTTTTAACTGCTTAAACTAAAGGAGCTGTCACACCTACAGATAAAAAGCAGTTTTATCATCCAATCCTATTTATTGAAATCAAGAATTCAATTCTTGATAAGAAGAATCGCTCTTTGTTACCAATAAAAAATTGAGTTCTTGATTTTAAACATGGATCTTTCTTTAACACCAGCAAATGATGTTTGTCGTCGCTGTCCAATCACACAAAATGAAAAGTACTACAACCAATCAAACATGGTAATAAAAGAAAGCAAAATATATATTGGTAAAACGAAACAAATTTCTTCGATGTCAAAAATTACTATTATTATTATTATTATTCATGGTTTATTTTAAATTGTATCTCAAACCACTGGCTGAATTTCACATTTTCAGAAAAGATATAAATATGGTTATTACAACATGCACAACATCAACATCCAGAACAAAGTGTAACATGAATATTGAAAGATAAAAGTAATTAGAAGTATATACAAAAATAATAAATGAATAATCTATGGAGAAAAACTTCCGTACGGATTATTATCAAGAAATTATTAACCCGATCTTTTATGAAATTAGAAATCAGGAGAATTATATCACTGAAGATTTTTATAATTAACGACAGAAAACAAAATATATCAACTTTTGAAGTTTTCATTAAAAAAAAATAATACGCGAGAAGTCACGATTCATACAATGTCATATTTATCAAGTGACATTTAATACAAAGTTTATAACCATTTGGCATGGACTGTGCCTTTAATGCAACATATAATTAACCAAATCATTCATTCATTGATATTTAATTATAAAAAGCAGTTAATTGAATAGATATTACGTGACATAATTATGAGGAAGGTACCTTTATGCGAACTTGAATTTTGAAACTGAAACTCAAATCAATTCACTTAAAATAAATATTCACTTTCTTCCTTTTTTAAACAAAATATCATTTTTCAATAAGAATTATACAAAAGTATTTTGTCATAAAAGTATAGATATATAGTATATATGTTAACAGAAGAAGGCGTTGTTCCCTGAAAGCAAGTCTTTGTGAATACAAATACGCAATACGAAAAAGGGAAGTTATCACGTCCAAAATAAATGTTCTATTTCGATTTTGAATGATGTATTTCTTTTCATAAAAAAAGACCACAAATAGTAGGGGGACATTTTATATTGTGCCCCCTAATATCTTAAGTAGGGGAGGGGGGGGGGCGTCCCCCTGTCCCCATGGGGAAGGGATAGAGAGAGGGAGAAGTGAGCGGGTGAGCGGGCATGAATTTTCATATTTCAATTAGATTCATGTGAAGACAATATCCTCCTTACCAATTTGGCGTCATTGTACGGTCCGATGCACGCCCTCAATTTTTATTCAGTTGAAACCAGTAGCATAATGAGCAAGAAAAAAACAAGAAAAAAATGAACGCCAAACATAGCATATCGGGTAAAAAAAAACAATAAAGGTTGCAAGTGAACGACAAAAATATTGATATTTTTAATAATTTGTGATAATTTTTGACATGACATTCAGGAAATATTATACTTCATCCTTTTCCTTCTTTCTTGCTTGGTCGTGAAGCCTCTCCCCCATCTCTGTGTCATTTGCTGACACATGTCTAGGACATTCCCATGCCCTTGATAGGGTATGTTAATGTCATTTTTGTATCTTATAGTCACGTATGAGCCCTCCAAGGTTTGACTTCATAAGAGCTGTATCAAGATCCACCATGACTCCATCTTTGTCTTTCCATTCCTGCAATACCTCTTTGAAAGCAGCAGTCGAGTCCAGTAAATGTTTGGTCTTAACCTTTTGTGTGTAGTTGTAACCAAAACCCAATTCTTCGCAAATCCTGCTGTATTTAGCATCAGGTAGACGGCCAGCTAAGTTGGTGATCTCCTCATTTGTTACTACTCTCACTGTTGATCTATGAGTGTAAGATATAATCTCAAGTTATATGTTTCAGGTTTAATAAAAACATATACAAACTAACGATTTTGATGATTCCGTTTACGGTTAAGACGAAAGGGAGAGATATCAAAATATTTCATTATTCATTATAATCGTTCCAACTTGTTTACCTCACCTTATTGCATCTAGCAATTTTAGAGAGCTTTCGCAACGCCACGCAAAGTCAATCCTAGCACACAGCAAATGTATTGAAAATGCAAGACAAGTCATAATGAAATCTAAAAGGTCTTTGTCGAAAATCAGTTTCGTCTGACCTTTCGGACCTGACGAAAAAAATTGCAAATATATGTCGTTTGTCCAGAATCCTTGGACCTCTAGATAGAACAGAGCCATTATAATTAAAGGACAAGTCCAACTCAACAAAAAGTTGATTCGAATAAAAAGAGAAAAATCCAACACGCATAACACTGAAAATGTCATCAAAATCGGATATAAAATAAGAAAGTTATGACATTTTAAAGTTTCGCTTAATTTCATAAAACAGTCATATTCAAATCCTTGTCGGTATACATATGACAGTATGAGGAGACTGATGACATCACTCACTCACTATTTCCTTTGTATTTTATTATGTGACATGTGAAATATTCTCCCTGTTGTCATGTGAAACAACGATTAATTCCTCCCTGAACATGTGCTATTATCATTGTTTAATACTATTTGGTTCAATCAAGTTGGTCATTATTGTCAAATCTGTAAAAAAATGAAATATTGTATAATTCAAACAATAAAAAAACAAAAGAAATAATGAGTGAGGGACATCATCGTCTGTCTCATTTGCATGTCACTGAGGTATGCATATCACTGTTTTGGGAAAAATAAGTGAAACTTTAAAATGTCATAACTTTTTTATTCTACATCCGATTTTGATGAAATTGTCAGCATAATGCTTGTTTGATTTTTCTCTATTTATTCAAGTCAACATTTTTGGGGGTGGACTTGAACTTTAACAATGGCTCTGAATAAATTGATCTACCCGTATCTTTTTAAGTGTTTACATATTTAATTTTGATATTTTTCGATTCACCGACCTTCGACAAATACTTCATTGTCATGAAGGGCATTCGGGAATACATTCTCTACATTCCAGAAAGTGTTCTGCACAACGGTTGTTAAATCCCCTATTGTGCGTTCAACAATATGCACTGTAAAGACTGTGGTGTTAAAACTGACACCGATTGGTGTTAATAGAAGACCACACCCTGAGGTGTTAAAATTAGACCCTAGAGATTGAACATGACACCAAAGAGTGTAAATGTAACAACCATAGGTGTTGTATTTTAACACCTATAGGTGTAAAACTAACACCACCAAATTAACACCGGTGTAAAGTAAGTGGTGTGGTCCTCTATGTACACCGGTTAACACCACAGTTTTTGCTGTGTACACATAGCGATTAGGCATGAGTGCAATGTTGCAAGATTTCACCCAATGCGAAATGACAATGACATTTATTCCCATGTCACCCATAGAGTGGGTATTGGAAAAAACAATCAAACACAATTAAATGCACAAAACCATCAATAGTATTTCATCAAATAATTTACAAATACGTACATTTTATAAAACTTAAAAAAATACAAATTTTTGCATTAAAAATCATTTCATAATCACGGTTGAAATAGTATGCCCTGAAGCTTCAAAAATATAATCAAAGTTGACACATGATTGAAAAACAAGGCAAACGCCAAGCGTTGTCTGCATATTGCAGTCATGAAGAGACTGCATGTCAAAACTATGCTATATGACTTCTGAGGCTGTAAGCAGTTTACTGGGTGAATTGTGGTTCTGACAGTTTACATATGCATTAATGGTATAGGCCTACTTTATCCCTAGAAAATTAGATAACACTAAGAATGCTGTTAATACTATGAAGCTATAATTATTTCCATGCAAGTAAGGAAATGAATGTTAGTGTAAAAGAATGTAATTAATAATAATGTGAATAAAATTGTAGAATTAAATTAATTATTAAGGTGTTATGGCAAACTTATTGTTTGAAAAAATGGAGGAAAGGTTGTGCATGAAAGATAAATATAAAAACTTATTGCGTGTGATTTTTAGCCATCTTCCTTCACTTTAGCAGTAGGGTTTTTTAAATTGATCTATGTGCATATGATATAAAGTAAATGATGCAAGAGTAAAGTACTACAAGATAAAATAAGTAATAGGGTATGAGTAGGAAGTTCGAAAGAGTGCAGTTTTTCATAACCACATTTTGACTAAAGGCTATGATAGATGTGAGGGCAAAATGTCCTGCACCTTCAAGAGATGGACCTCTGTTACGAGTTTGGCGATCCCATCTCAAATATATAAAAAGTTATTATGTGTACAACACAGCACAGTGCCAGTCATGGAAAGTTCATTGACCTTTGACCTTAATCAAATTCAACTCACATTCAAACTTGACCTGTACCTTCAAGAGATGGACCTCTGGTATGAATTTGGTGATCCCACCTCGAAGATATAGAAAGTTATTATGTGTACAACATAGCACAGTGCAAATCATGGAATGTTCATTGACCTTTGACCTTATTCAAATTCGACTCATATTCGAACTTGACCTGTGCCTTCAGGAGATGGACCTCTGTTATGAATTTGGCGATCTCACCTCGAAGCTTTAGAAAGTTATTGTGTGTACAGCACAGTACAGTGCCAGTCATGGAAAGTTCATTGACCTTTGACCTTATTCAAATTCCGATCACATTTGAATTTGACCTGCACCTTCAAGAGATGGACCTCTGTTATGAATTTGGCGATCTCACCTCGAAGCTATAGAAAGTTATTGTGTGTACAACACAGCACAGTGCCAGTCATGGAAAGTTCATTGAACTTTGACCTTATTCAAATTCGACTCATATTCGAACTTGACCTGTGCCTTCAGGAGATGGACCTCTGGTATGAATTTGGTGATCCCACCTCGAAGATATAGAAAGTTATTATGTGTACAACATAGCACAGTGCCAGTCATGGAAAGTTCATCGACCTTTGACCTTTGACTTTATTCAAATTCGACTCATATTCGAACTTGACCTATGCCTTCAGGGCATGGACCTCTGGTATGAATTCGGTGATCCTACCTCAAAGCTATAGAAAGTTATAGGGTGTACAACACAATTGTTGACGACGACGACGACGCCGACGTCGAAAATAGTGATACCTATGTCTCGCTCCGCTACGCAGGCGAGACAAAAATAAGAAAAATGCAAGTAACTACATCATCATATCGTTGGCTATTATACCACAGTTGAAAAGCTCAAAATATTATATTTCAAACTTTTAGAAAATTTGAAAATTAAGCCTACAGTTGAAATAATGGATTGATATCATGAAGCTTAAAAAAACCTCAGCTTTTAAACTTATAATTTACATATTATGTCGAACAGAAGGCAAGTAATGGCATCAGCATATCATTGGCTGTTATACTACTATTCATTAACAGCTCAAAATATTGAATTTCGAGCATGACATATTTAGAACGAAGCATGATTTTCTTACAAAATTTAACAAAGTTGGAACGGATGTCTGTTTTTTTTTCACAATTAATGATATCTTTTAAGATGAAACTTTTTTGCTTTAGCAAAAAAAAAGTACTGGATAGTAGAATTCATCACCAATTGATTGAAGGCTGCATAATCTACAAAGCCTCATGTTTCTTTTACGATTTTCATATCTTCCTCAGACAATGGGAAGCCGATGATTCCCACAGCGGAATCTACAAAAAGTGATTCTATTTATTTTATTTATATTGATTGGGTAACTTTCTAGACGAAGATTTTCTTGGAAAATTCTGAGAGTTTTCGTTTATGAACGTAAACCAATTTTGCAACTGTGAATCCTTTATTCCTAGATCTCCCTCTTGTCTTATCCAGTTTCTACTCGAGGAATCAGAAATATCATATAAATTTGTCACGCCCAATCTATCCGAAAGATTTTGCTTTATAAACCCTGCGCGTCTGCATTAACTAAGCGCATGCAAAGCGTTGAATCTCAATTTTGTATAGTGACGTCACATTTTCTTAACCCATGCAACGGTATACAAATGATGCATGGGGTGTACACAAGGGATGTTTGGCATGGTTTAGACCGTAATGCCAAAGTTACCGCGTGCACACGGAAGAAACCCATGCATCATCTGTTTTATAAAAAGGAGAAATTTCACAAAAATTAATAATTTATCGGATGCATGATAATTTCATGCGTCCGGTAAATTGAATTTACCGGACGCATGCAAAATTTACCGGACGCAGGTGTAATGATGATTGAACGTGTGTGAGGTGTTAGGTGTGTGGGTATGATGCGATAGAGTGGGTGTGAGGTGTAATGATGATTGAACGTGTGTGAGGTGTTAATGGTGTGTGGGTGTAATGGGGATAGAGCGAGTGTGAGGTGTGATGATGATTGAACGTGTGTGAGGTGTTAGTGGTGTGTGGGTGTGATGCGATAGAGCGAGTGTGAGGTGTAATGATGATTGAACGTGTGTGAGGTGTTCATGGTGTGTGGGTGTGATGCGATAGAGCGAGTGTGAGGTGTGATGATGATTGAACGTGTGTGCGGTGTTCATTGTGTTGGGGTGTGATGGTGATAGAGCGAGTGTGAGGTGTAATGATGATTGAACGTGTGTGAGGTGTTAATGGTGTGTGGGTGTGATGCAATAGAGCGAGTGTGAGGTGTAATGATGATTGAACGTGTGTGAGGTGTTAATGGTGTGTGGGTGTGATGCGATAGAGCGAGTGTGATGTGTAATGATGATTGAACGTGTGTGAGGTGTTCATGGTGTGTGGGTGTGATGCGATAGAGCGAGTGTGAGGTGTGATGATGATTGAACGTGTGTGCGGTGTTCATGGTGTTGGGGTGTGATGGTGATAGAGCGAGTGTGAGGTGTAATGATGATTGAACGTGTGTGAGGTGTTAATGGTGTGTGGGTATGATGCGATAGAGCGATTGTGAGGTGTAATGATGATTGAACGTGTGTGAGGTGTTAATGGTGTTGGGGTGTAATGCGATAGAGCGAGTGTGAGGTGTAATGATGATTGAACGTGTGTGAGGTGTTCATGGTGTTGGGGTGTGATGCGATAGAGCGAGTGTGAGGTGTGATGATGATTGAACGTGTGTGAGGTGTTAATGGTGTGTGGGTGTAATGCGATAGAGCGAGTGTGAGGTGTAATGATGATTGAACGTGTGTGCGGTGTTAATGGTGTGTGGGTATGACGCGATAGAGCTAGTGTGAGGTGTGATAATGATTGAACGTGTGTGAGGTGTTAATGGTGTGTGGGTGTAATGGTGATAGAGCGAGTGTGAGGTGTAATGATGATTGAACGTGTGTGAGGTGTTAATGGTGTGTAGGTGTGATGCGATAGAGCGAGTGTGATGTGTAATGATGATTGAACGTGTGTGAGGAGTTAATGGTGTGTGGATGTGATGCGATAGAGCGAGTGTGAGGTGTGATGATGATTGAACGTGTGTGAGGTGTTAATGGTGTGTGGGTATGATGCGATAGAGCGATTGTGAGGTGTGATGATGATTGAACGTGTGTGAGGTGTAAATGGTGTGTGGGTGTAATGGTGATAGAGCGAGTGTGATGTGTAATGATGAATGAACGTGTGTGAGGTGTTTATGGTGTGTGGGTGTGATGTGATAGAGCGAGTGTGAGGTGTAATGATGATTGAACGTGTGTGCGGTGTTAATGGTGTGTGGGTGTGATGTGTTATGATGATTGAACGTGTGTGCGGTGTTAATGGTATGTGGGTGTGATGTGTAATGATGATTGAACGTGTGTGAGGAGTTAATGGTGTGTGGGTGTGATGCGATAGAGCGAGTGTGAGGTGTAATGATGATTGAACGTGTGTGGGGTGTTTATGGTGTGTGGGTGTGATGCGATAGAGCGAGTGTGAGGTGTAATGATGATTGAAAGTGTGTGCGGTGTTAATGGTGTGTGGGTGTGATGTGTAATGATGATTGAACGTGTGTGAGGAGTTAATGGTGTGTGGATGTGATGCGATAGAGCGAGTGTGAGGTGTGATGATGATTGAACGTGTGTGAGGTGTTAGTGGTGTGTGGATGTGATGCGATAGAGCGAGTGTGAGGTGTGATGATGATTGAACGTGAGGTGTTAATGGTGTGTTGGTGTGGTGTGATAGAGCGAGTGTGAGGTGTAATGATGATTGAACGTGTGTGAGGTGTTAATGGTGTGTGGATGTGATGCGATAGAGCGAGTGTGAGGTGTAATGATGATTGAACGTGTGTGAGGTGTTAGTGGTGTGTGGGTGTGATGTGATAGAGCGAGTACGAGGTGTAATGATGATTGAACGTATGTGAGGTGTTAATGGTGTGTTGGTGTGGTGTGATAGAGCGAGTGTGAGGTGTAATGATGATTGAACGTGTGTGAGGTGTTAATGGTGTGTGGATGTGATGCGATAGAGCGAGTGTGAGGTGTAATGATGATTGAACGTGTGTGAGGTGTTAATGGTGTGTGGGTGTAATGGGGATAGAGCGAGTGTGAGGTGTGATGATGATTGAACGTGTGTGAGGTGTTAGTGGTGTGTGGGTGTGATGCGATAGAGCGAGTGTGAGGTGTAATGATGATTGAACGTGTGTGAGGTGTTCATGGTGTGTGGGTGTGATGCGATAGAGCGAGTGTGAGGTGTGATGATGATTGAACGTGTGTGCGGTGTTCATGGTGTTGGGGTGTGATGGTGATAGAGCGAGTGTGAGGTGTAATGATGATTGAACGTGTGTGAGGTGTTAATGGTGTGTGGGTGTGATGCAATAGAGCGAGTGTGAGGTGTAATGATGATTGAACGTGTGTGAGGTGTTCATGGTGTGTGGGTGTGATGCGATAGAGCGAGTGTGAGGTGTGATGATGATTGAACGTGTGTGCGGTGTTCATGGTGTTGGGGTGTGATGGTGATAGAGCGAGTGTGAGGTGTAATGATGATTGAACGTGTGTGAGGTGTTAATGGTGTGTGGGTATGATGCGATAGAGCGATTGTGAGGTGTAATGATGATTGAACGTGTGTGAGGTGTTAATGGTGTTGGGGTGTAATGCGATAGAGCGAGTGTGAGGTGTGATGATGATTGAACGTGTGTGAGGTGTTAATGGTGTGTGGGTGTAATGCGATAGAGCGAGTGTGAGGTGTAATGATGATTGAACGTGTGTGCGGTGTTAATGGTATGTGGGTATGACGCGATAGAGCTAGTGTGAGGTGTGATAATGATTGAACGTGTGTGAGGTGTTAATGGTGTGTGGGTGTAATGGTGATAGAGCGAGTGTGAGGTGTAATGATGATTGAACGTGTGTGAGGTGTTAATGGTGTGTGGGTGTGATGCGATAGAGCGAGTGTGAGGTGTAAAGATGATTGAACGTGTGTGGGGTGTTAATGGTGTGTAGGTGTGATGCGATAGAGCGAGTGTGACGTGTAATGATGATTGAACCTTTGTGAGGTGTTAATGATGTGTGGGTGTGATGTGTAATGATGATTGAACGTGTGTGAGGAGTTAATGGTGTGTGGATGTGATGCGATAGAGCGAGTGTGAGGTGTGATGATGATTGAACGTGTGTGAGGTGTTAATGGTGTGTGGGTATGATGCGATAGAGCGAGTGTGAGGTGTGATGATGATTGAACGTGTGTGAGGTGTAAATGGTGTGTGGGTGTAATGGTGATAGAGCGAGTGTGATGTGTAATGATGAATGAACGTGTGTGAGGTGTTTATGGTGTGTGGGTGTGATGTGATAGAGCGAGTGTGAGGTGTAATGATGATTGAACGTGTGTGCGGTGTTAATGGTGTGTGGGTGTGATGTGTTATGATGATTGAACGTGTGTGCGGTGTTAATGGTGTGTGGGTGTGATGTGTAATGATGATTGAACGTGTGTGAGGAGTTAATGGTGTGTGGATGTGATGCGATAGAGCGAGTGTGAGGTGTGATGATGATTGAACGTGTGTGAGGTGTTAGTGGTGTGTGGATGTGATGCGATAGAGCGAGTGTGAGGTGTGATGATGATTGAACGTGAGGTGTTAATGGTGTGTGGGTGTGATGCGATAGAGCTAGTGTGAGGTGTGATGATGATTGAACGTGTGTGAGGTTTTAATGGTGTGTGGGTGTAATGGGGATAGAGCGAGTGTGAGGTGTAATGATGAATGAACGCGTGTGAGGTGTTTATGGTTTGTGGGTGTGATGTGATAGAGCGAGTGTGAGGTGTAATGATGATTGAACGTGTGTGCGGTGTTAATGGTGTGTGGGTGTGATGTGTAATGATGATTGAACGTGTGTGAGGAGTTAATGGTGTGTGGATGTGATGCGATAGAGCGAGTGTGAGGTGTGATGATGATTGAACGTGTGTGAGGTGTTAGTGGTGTGTGGATGTGATGCGATAGAGCGAGTGTGAGGTGTGATGATGATTGAACGTGTGTGGGGTGTTTATGGTGTGTGGGTGTGATGCGATAGAGCGAGTGTGAGGTGTAATGATGATTGAACGTGTGTGGGGTGTTTATGGTGTGTGGGTGTGATGCGATAGAGCGAGTGTGAGGTGTAATGATGATTGAAAGTGTGTGCGGTGTTAATGGTGTGTGGGTGTGATGTGTAATGATGATTGAACGTGTGTGAGGAGTTAATGGTGTGTGGATGTGATGCGATAGAGCGAGTGTGAGGTGTGATGATGATTGAACGTGTGTGAGGTGTTAGTGGTGTGTGGATGTGATGCGATAGAGCGAGTGTGAGGTGTGATGATGATTGAACGTGAGGTGTTAATGGTGTGTGGGTGTGATGTGATAGAGCGAGTACGAGGTGTAATGATGATTGAACGTATGTGAGGTGTTAATGGTGTGTTGGTGTGGTGTGATAGAGCGAGTGTGAGGTGTAATGATGATTGAACGTGTGTGAGGTGTTAATGGTGTGTGGATGTGATGCGATAGAGCGAGTGTGAGGTGTAATGATGATTGAACGTGTGTGAGGTGTTAATGGTGTGTGGGTGTAATGGGGATAGAGCGAGTGTGAGGTGTGATGATGATTGAACGTGTGTGAGGTGTTAGTGGTGTGTGGATGTGATGCGATAGAGCGAGTGTGAGGTGTGATGATGATTGAACGTGTGTGAGGTGTTAATGGTGTGTGGGTGTGATGCGATAGAGCGAGTGTGAGGTGTGATGATGATTGAACGTGTGTGAGGTGTTAATGGTGTGTGGGTGTAATGTGGATAGAGCGAGTGTGAGGTGTAATGATGAATGAACGTGTGTGAGGTGTTTATGGTGTGTGGGTGTGATGCGATATAGCGAGTGTGAGGTGTAATGATGATTGAACGTGCATGGGGTGTTTATGGTGTGTGGGTGTGATGCGATAGAGCGAGTGTGAGGTGTAATGATGATTGAACGTGTGTGCGGTGTTAATGGTGTGTGGGTGTGATGTGTAATAATGATTGAACGTGTGTGAGGAGTTAATGGTGTGTGGATGTGATGCGATAGAGCGAGTGTGAGGTGTGATGATGATTGAACGTGTGTGAGGTGTTAGTGGTGTGTGGATGTGATGCGATAGAGCGAGTGTGAGGTGTGATGATGATTGAACGTGAGGTGTTAATGGTGTGTGGGTGTGATGTGATAGAGCGAGTGCGAGGTGTAATGATGATTGAACGTATGTGAGGTTTTAATGGTGTGTTGGTGTGGTGTGATAGAGCGAGTGTGAGGTGTAATGATGATTGAACGTGTGTGAGGTGTTAATGGTGTGTGGGTGTGATGCGATAGAGCGAGTGTGAGGTGTAATGATGATTGAACGTGTGTGAGGTGTTCATGGTGTGTGGGTGTAATGGTGATAGAGCGAGTGTGAGGTGATGATGATTGAGCATACGTGGGCGTAGAGCGTACGTGGGATGTGATGCTTATTTAACAGTGCGTGGGTGTAATGATGATTGAGCTAAATCAAATCGGGTTCATTTCAAAAGTAGCAAAAATATCAATATCGCAATTATTTAGTTAACCACGTCACCTAAATATATGTATTCATATCTTTAAGAACATGTCAAAAATCCCCGACTTTAGAAAAGATGATGCCACTTCTCATTTTTCTTCATATTTTCAACAAAAAAATTAATATGAGAAAAATTGAAAAATGAATTTTGCTGGCAATATTTAAGTGTTTTACGCTGAACAAAATTTTTACTAAAAATACTTAATTGTTCGGGGATGGACGTTCGACTATAAAGGTTTTATTAAAGGAGGTGCTACAATAGAATAGTCCATAGAACTTGAAAATATTGCAAAATTCTTACAAATCAATCTGAAAATTAGGAGGAGGAATTACTTAATCTAAGAAAATATAGCCCTATCATCTATATCAACATACATATTCGATAAAGGAATCTGGTAGAATAAAAACAATTGCTTCACTAAAAAAGGAGTGTATGTAGATATACCTTCTTTTCAGTGAAATGCAACTCTCTAATCATTGTCCACCTTCAGTCTCAATCAACTAGGGCTTATATAATTAAAGGGAAAGTAAATGATTGCAACTTACTCAGGACTTTTTTCTATTTGTTGATGTGGTGTTTGACCTGTAGCACCTTCTAGTTGTCCTACACAAAAGATGTCAGGAGAGAAGCAACCAGGAATGGAATTATTGTTTAAGTATGCTTTCTTCCCAATATATGTCAATAATGAAAGACATGAAATTGTACATCCCAAAGCCGTGCCAGTAAAGATCATTTTATACTCAAGTCCTTCCCCCCCCCCATCTATCCACATATATCTCTCTGTAGTTATTGGAAATTGCATTTTAGACGACAGATTGAATGGCATCTATGATAAACATGAAATGTTCATTCACGTCTTAGTTTGAAATAAATGCTTTGAGAATATCCATCATAATGATTGGTTCACTGTAATATGTTAAATGTCCTGCCAATAGATGCCATTGTTATAAATTTTAGAGCGTGGATTAAATTAAACATATTAAAAGCTTTCAAATGAAGAAAATACCTAGGTCATGAGGGCGAAGCGATCTGCTTGGAGATGTAAACCTTAATATACAAACAAGTTCCTCCTGTCGTTGTCCTTTCTGACCGACTTTCAAGTCCACAAGTGCTCTATCGGGTTGATTGGTCAGGTCCAACCTAAAGGTTCTAATCCTGTCTGCTCCTCTCCATAAGTCGTTGTATTCGACAATCTATAAAAGACAGACACACAATATATATATATATATATATATATATATATATATATATATTCTCTCTTGTGATGTGCCGATACTAAAGCTATCATGGCCATGTCACAGCAAGGAGAACTACTATCTAATAGTTCTACTTGTTGTCGGGGGGGGGGGGGATTCTGATAAATATCAGCTTGAAAATAGAAACGTCAAGATTAAGGATGTGATCTGAACATCAAAATTAGTTGGGAAAATATTCATTATACTCTGCATGATTGTTCTAAATATATGTTGCTTATGATGTGAATATATTAGAGTAGGGTAGCTTATTGGGCCCACTTCTTTTCACAATTTATATAAATGATTTCTGTAGATCATCCAGAATATTGTCCCTTATCTTGTTTGCAGATGATTCGACCTTATTTTTTTCTCATCAGAATCCACAAACTTTAGTTGATGTTATCAATTCTGAACTTATTAATGTTACTGAATGGATAAGAGCCAATCGATTATCTTTGAACCTTAACAAAACAAAATGCATGTTATTTAGTAATTCCATAAACAAGTTACCGATGAACATTATGTTTGATAACACCCCATTAGAAATGGTACCTTACACCAAATTTCTTGGAATAACAGTTGACAGTAAACTTTCTTGGAAAAATCATATTGAAAATATATCCAAAATAATTTCACGAAATATAGGTATTATTAATAGGCTAAAATTTAGCATTCCCTCCCTTGTGGAGCCGTGATATGTGCAAACTCCGGGATATGTGCGAACAACGGTATATGTGCAAAATTTCGCCGGGATTTGGGCAAACAACGGAATTTGTGCAAACGCCACGCCGGGAAATGTGCAAATGAACAATTTTCACGGGAAAAGTGCAAACCTCCGGGATATGTGCAAATCACTGCATTTATCCATATAAAGGCTATTTCTCATGAAATGTTTCATAAAATTACTGTTAAAAATGAGAAAGCTACAGTGACATCGGCAATGAAACGCTTTTCAGAGAGGCAGGGGGGGGGGGCACCAACCTTAAATTGAAGACCCGCTATCGTTTGGAATAACATGGATGTAGAGTGTAGTCTTTTAATGCCCCAGACCCGGTCATTTAATAATTTGAAGATCCTTCTGAACTAAGATCCTGTACAAAAGCATACATAAGGGGCATAGCCATTCAAAAAAAAAAAAAAAAAAAAAATGCATGACCTCACCGTCTACCAAATTAAGATCTTGTAGAAATGAATATAGAATGTAGTCTTTACCCTAGACCTTGTTGTATCAATAACAAAAAAAAATCAAATTTAATACCTCACCGTCTAATTCCTATGGAATAAGTTGTTGTTGTTGTTGTTTTAGCTTATACGGCGCGTGTCATTCAGTAGTGAATATTTGCGCCCCAAAAAACACATCCACCGAGCCGGATTCGAACCAGCGACATAAGGTTAACAGTTTTCAAAAATAAGACCCTGTAAGAAAGCATGGATATAAGAGCACAGTCTTTACCCCAGACGCTGTTATTGAAAAAATAGGAGATCTTCAATTTGACGACCCCACCGTCTCATCTCTGTGGGAAAAAATGGATAGAGTGTAGTCTTTACTCCAAACCTGGTGATTAAAAAAAAATTAAATACTAAGACCCCATCATCTTCCAAACTGATAGTCTTTAACAAAGCACGGGTACCTATAGCATAGCCTTTACTCCATACCCATTTATCAAAAAACTACACTGTACACCCACTGTATAATTACGCTGTATACCCATGTGCTACATTAACAGGGTCTTAGTATTTGATTTGATTTGATTTGACTTTATTTTACATATTTCACAAGTACAAACAAAATTGTGAAAACAATATCAGAAAACTTATGAGAATACAAATCAGACAATGCATAACAATTAATTCAAATTAAAGAAAATAGCGATTTGGAATTAAAGACAATTTAAAAGAGTGAAATATGATGGAACCTGCATAATAAAGCATGGCTTGTTAAGTCTGCAGAATCCAGAAAAAAAAATTGGTCTTAATGAGGAGAGGACGGGTAAGTAAATTGATTATAACAATGCCAAAATGTGACGATTGTGTAAGGAATACAAAAAATAATAATAAAACAAATAAATAAAAAAAGAGTCCGCCACTCTATGAATATTATTTATTACTCATTACTCGACCAGAGCGTATTAAAAAAGTACGTGAATATAAAAGTTTACAAAGGGAAATTATAAGAATTGATAAGCATCGCTTTCAATTTACGTTTGAATATATTAAGTGAGGCACTATGTACCATATCATCGGGAAGATCGTTCCAAAACCTGGGCCCTTCAAATGCGATTGTTCTTTGAGCAAGGAGAGTGCGAGTACGTGGAAGGTGATATGAGTCACTTAGCCGGGTGGGATATGTGTGGATTAGATTGTTCCTTTGAAACATAGAAAAAAATGTATCAGGCAATTCACCTCTTGAAAGCTGAAACATAAATATACCAACTTGAAATGCATATATATCAGAAATTTTGAGTACTTTATTGGGTTTGTATGGGAATAAAATCCAACTTCATTAACCACCCTAATTGCTCGTTTTTGTATCGTGAATAATTTATCAATTAAGGTTGTATTGCAATTACCCCAGGCCAATATTCCATAATTCATATGGGATAAAACAAGTGTAGAATATAATGTTTTTAAAATGTGATGAGGAAAAAAATATTTTAGTTTATTCAAAATGCCAGTGTTACGAGAAAATAACTTACATATATAATCAATTTGACATTTCCATGATAATTCATGATCAATGTAAAGGCCGAGAAATTTGATGGAATTAACTTGTTGCAAATTAACATTGTTTATAATTACATGGGCGGAAATCCCAGGGGGGACAGGGGGGACGTGTCCCCCCTACTCAAAATAGTAGGGGGGACACAATATCAAATGTCCCCCCTACTATTTTTGGTCTTTTATGATGGTAAGAAATACATCATTCTAAATCTAAATAAAACATGTATTTTGGGACAAGTTGGGACGAGATGACCTTACTTTTGGGATGATAACCTTTTTTTTGCTTGTCGAATTTTCCCGCCCCTTGTCCCCGTAGGCGGACCAGGGGGCCGAGGGCCCCCCCCCTCCCCTTTTGGCGGAGCAAAAAAAGTAAAAAGGGAAAGAAAGAAGGAATAAAGGAGGGAAAGGAGAGGAGAAAAAGAAGAGAAGGACGACGAGTAAATAAAATAAGATGAGGGGAAGACTTGGAAAATAAAAAGAATCTTTCGTGCCACTATATAAAATTTTCGCTCGCGCTTCGCGCTCGCATTGCCTGTTAGGTGATTTACATATCTTGTTCAATATGGAGCTCGAATGTCAAGTTTGGAAGTCAATATACAAAACATATTTCACCTCGGAAATCGAACTTTCATTATTTTGTGTGATTTACAAATTGATTTTTAAAAAGTGCTCTGTAAAAATGTCAGTTTTATGGTCTGAATATTAACATTTGCTGCTTGCGCTGTGCGCTCGCAAATTTTCATTTATCAGGTACCTATTATTTTCGTGTATTTCATAAAGTTTTCAAAATATCCCTTTTCAGGTCTGATTGTTAAGACGTATCAGCTAGCGCGCTGCACGCTCGCATTTTGATTGGCGAGTTATATATGTTTCAATATTGATTATACAACAAACTACTTAAAACCCCTTTTCGTGACAGTTTATCAAAAATTTTAGCTCGCAATTTGCGCTCGCATTAATGGTTAAAAATACTTTAACTGATGCATCCTATTCATAATTACAAAAGTGAAATGTCCAGTTTTTATGCCATAATATCATCAGATTTCGCGCCCTCATTAGGCATTAATAAATATGATATTAATTTGATAATCAAATTGTCCCTTTTGTTTCATCTCGCTTAGCAAGAGGAATAGTCATCATTTTCATATGATGACATGTCGTAAGGATGTCCCGGTCCTATGTCAAAACTCAGAGTAATAATAATGAAAATATCAGCTCTTTTTTAAGTGCGATCCATATCCACCTTACAATTTTTCTACAAAGTGCTTGAAATATAAAGCTGAAATTGACTCTTTTTTTCAGATCGGAATATCAAAGTTTCATGATTTTCATGATTAAAGATGTATTTAGAATGCCTAGATTCTAGGTCTAAATATGAAACACGCGCGCGCATGTTTATTCAGATACTCAACTTGTTCTCTATTTAAATCATTATCCAGTTTCAGATCAGAATATCACAATTTTTCTGCTCGCGCTTTGTGCTCGCATAATGTAGGAAGACCCCATATTACTCATCCTTTTCATTATTTACAAAACATGAACGGAGTGGCCCATTTTTAGGTCTAAATCTCGATTTTTTTTCTTCTGCTCGCTCTTCGCGCTCGCATCAATTATTAAATTATATAGCTATCCTGTACACGATTTAAAAAAAATAATTAAAATTTTCCATTCTTTCTTTAGAAAGTTCAAAATTGTTCAGCTTGCGCTTCGCGCTCGCATCTTTTGATTGTTGAAATATGTCACGCCTTCATGGCTAAGTGCAAGCAGTCCTAATAACAGTTACCTTTTCAACAGGTACCAGTTCAAAACGTATATAAAAATTTTCTGCTCGCGCTTTGCGCTTGCATTATTAATACTCATCCTTTTCATGATTTACAAAACATGAATAGTGTCTCGTTCAGTAAATATAGGACTAAATCTCGAAATTTTCCGCTCGCGCTTCGCGCTCGCATCAATTGTTTACTTATATACCTATTCTGCTTGAGTTACAAAAAGTGCTTAGAATTCCCATTATATGGGTGAAATGTAAAAAAAGAATTAGCTTGCGCTTCGCGCTCGCATTATTTGATTGTTAAATGCTACTTTAACAGGTATCTCTTCCATCAGTTCATTTCTGCTCACGCTTTGCGTTCGTAGTAATTATCAAGTTGCATACACATCTTTTTCAGGATAACAAACATTGCCCAGAATGTTCAAATTTCAGGAAAAAATACACAAAATTTCCAAAAAATTAGCTCGCGCTTCGCGCTCGCATCATATAAATAAGGATTATGATATTATATATTAATTTATAACAATAAAGCTAAGAAGTGACTAATGAGGACTATTCCTTCAAAGAAACAAACAAAAATCATCTTCGAGCTGCCGATTGGGGAAAATATGGCTGAAACAAATTTCCGCCCCCCTCCTATTGGCGAAGGCTGGATCCGCCCCTGTGTCCCCCCTACCTTTTGGGAGAGATTTCCGCCCCTGTATAATTACATGGTCCGGCAAGGAATTCAAAGAGTTACTGAAAAACATAAAATTTGTTTTGTTTACATTGAGTGACAACTTATTTGCTTGAATCCATGTCTGAACAGACCGCAATTCCCTATTCAAAATGGTAAGTAGTAAATTAGGGTTACGGTGTGACAAAAAAGGTTCGAGTCATCCGCGAAAAGAATAAATGATAGGTCATTTGGTGAATTATTAAAATCATTACTATACAACAAGAAAAGCAGTGGGCCTAGGAGTGATCCTTGCGGTACACCGCAATAAATAGTTTTCATTTGAGATTTATGGTCTTCTATTGAAACAAATTGTTTTCTGTTAGTTAGGTAACTCGTGAACCATTCCAAGGCCTTTCCACGCACACCATAATGTGATAACTTATAAAGCAAAATATCATGATTAATCGTGTCAAAGGCCTTGGAAAGGTCCAGGAATACACCAACTGTGTGCAGATAATTATCAATAGCATTTGCCACTTTGTGAATAAAAGAAAGTAAGGCGTGTACACTGGAATTTTTTTTTTCTAAAATCGAATTGGGAATCGCATAAAATATGATTATCAGATAAGAAATTTATCAAACGAGAATAGATTAATCTTTCAAGAAGTTTAGACAGGGAATTAAGGAGTAAAATTGGACGATAGTTGCTTACAATCCGTCTATCGCCTTTTTTGAACACTGAGTATTGAAGATGACGGGATTGAAGTTTCAAAGATTCTTGATTTTATTTTTAAAATGACTGGGTCTGGGAAAATAATAACTCTATATCAATATGCTTGATTACATGGCAATGGTTTAGAAGATGGTGAGGTCTAAGTTTTAAAGTTTATTTATCTTTTTAACCACCGGGTTTTGAGTAAAGACTACGCTTAGCTAGTCCAGGTATAATCCTGTTGTTTGGAAGAATATATGGCCAAGACTGAGTATTAAAAAGTATACTAATAACCTTCATCTTGTAGGGTAAGGTCGCATTGGGTCTGGAAAAGGAGACTACCAGCATGGGTCGGCAGAGCAAAATTGATAGGGGGAGGGGAGGGCACAGCGAAAAAGGGCACTTAGTTTTGAAACATTTGTGATAGATTTTGACATAGAGAACACTATTATATTTCACCACTTTTCTTTTCTTCTTTTCTTTTTCTTGGTCTTGAAAACTTTTGGGGTCCATGGAACGAGGTTCATTTCTTAACCCTATCTAGGCCGGGGGGGGGGGGGGGGGGCCTCGGAGGCCCCTCTCCCCCCTCAACGAGTCGCGCGATATTTTCGTCGCGCAATTTTTTTTTTACCGCGCTGCTCGCTGACTTTTTACTTTCAAGTCTTGCGCAATTTTTGAGACCAATTTTGCTTCACCCAGGTACGCGGTTCCAAAGTTACGCAATGTTATGTAAGTGCATGTCAGACCAAAAATTGCTCAAAAACGTGATTTCGTGTACAAAGTCAATGTAAATTGTGTTTTCAACCAAAAATCATAAATGTATGATTATTTTAAGTTTTACTGGCCTAAATATATGTGTTTTATGTTGTTTATGATCTTAGAAGAGTCCCCAACGAATTTCATTGAAAAAACAATGAAAAACAAAAGGTAAAAAAAACAAAGAAATACATAAGAAATTGCAAAAAACAATATAATACATATGAAATTGATCTGATATCACAATTTTATTCATGTAAACTTGCTAAGAACATCACAAAGGATTTCTATGCCAAAAATTAGAACATTTGGAGCTTTATTTATGGAGTTAGAGGAAAAAGTATGATTTCGAATACTAATTACGCATAAATTAGCATAATTACGCAATAATGATTTGCATGAAATAAATTACTATACAATTTTGTAGATTATATCCCAGACAACATGCGTGCCAATTTTCGGTGCGATCGCGCGGTCGACGGCCGAGATCTCAAGGGGAGGGGGGGGGGGGGCTCCCAGGCCCCCCCCCCCCCGGCCATATGAACTCCAAAAATACCCCGGCCTAGATAGGGTTAAGTTGCCCCTTTTCAGAGTGAAATTCTTCTTCTGTAGTGTGTACATTTTCACCTTTAATCAAGTGCCCCATATGAATATTCTGATAAATGCCCCTTCTCTTTTGGTTTGTTCAAATGTCCAATTTGCTAATATAAGGTATATGTATTTGCAATTAGCGTCCTTTCTTTTATGCAGGGGCATCTGAGCCGAGGGAGGGGGGGGGGGGCACTTGCCCCCTTAATTTAAAGGGGCGAGAGGAATATTTTAAAAGGATTTTATTACTTAAATATGCACCTTTAGAAGGGATAAGAACGCGAAATAATGAAAACGGGCAATGATAGGGCATAAAAAGTGCGGTTTTAAGGAATGGAAACTTATCTGATACGAGAATGGGCACTGATATTTATAAAAAGGTAAAGGGGCACACTTTAACACATAAAACGGGTCCTTCTAAGATGAAAGGGGCAAAGTTCTTGGGTTAAAAGGAAAAACTGTTTAGTGCTTCAAAAAGTGGGGGCACTGTGAACCCCCTGCCCCCCCCCCCGCGGGATCGCAGCCCCTGCATTCTTATCATATGGAACATTCGTTCTAAAATCGAGGAGGTGTATGAATTGCAACCTAAGAATATTGCATTTAGAGTGTAAAGTGCATCGCATTTGTGGGTATATAGTTCAAAATTAATGCCTCTTGTTGGTAAAGTGCGCTAGTATGACATGATTGTGTGGGAAATATTTTTATATACGTTAGTGGGTACAGTGTTTTTTTTTTTACACATGTGGCTGATATTACACAAGCTGGAGTCGGTACATCACTTTGGGTGTGTAAAAAGAGATAGGAAACAATGTCTTGTTTGAATAGATTCATAAAAAATAATATCAAATGCCATAGAAATCAAGACATTTTTGGTTTATAATTAAATTTCAAAGAAATTCGACAACTTCTGATGAAATCTGGAAATGAAATCAACAGATCAAGTTCAATGTGTGTATCAGTGGAAATCATGCTTGCCTCTCCCACCCCCTTTAATTAATTGCCCCATGCAGTGTTCGAAACAGTACTAAATGTCCCTTTAAGGTGACACGACATATACTCCTGCGACAATTAATATCTCAGAAGGCATAGGATTAGTGTTAGGATTCTGATTGAGTTTTTGGTTCAGAATATTGTCATTATTACGATTAGGGTGTATTTAGTTTTGGAGGTTAGCTTTTATGTTTCGCTTAAATTTTAGGTTTTCCATCGGAGCAATTGTCGCCGGAGCAAATGTCCACTAAGCCTGTTGCTCCCCCCCCCCCCACTGCCTCTCTGAAAAGCGTTTCATTGCCGATGACACTAGCTGTAGATGCTCCCTTATGCAGGCATGTTTCTCATTTTAGCAGTAATGTTATGAAACATTTCATGAGAAATATCCTTAATGTGGATAAAAACAGTGATTTGCACATATCCCGGAGGTTTGCACTTTTCCCGTGAAAATTGTTCATTTGCACATATCCCGTCGTCACGTTTGCACAGATGCCCTTGATAAATTTTGACAGATTTGCACATTTCCCGGCGTGGCGTTTGCACAAATTCCGTTGTTTGCTCAAATCGCGGCGAAATTTTGCACATATACCGTTGTTTGCACATATCCCGGCGTTTGCACATATCACGGCTCCACATCCCTCCACATCATTAATCATGCTCTACTCATCCTTAATCTTGCCTTATTTAAACTACGGGATTCTTATTTTTGGTGATACCCATCAATATTTATTAGATAAATTGTTGCTTTTGCAAAAGAAAGCACTTCGTATTATTTATAACGCATGTTTCCATTCTCATACGGACCCACTTTTTATAGAAAGTAACCTGTTGAAAGTCAAAGACCTGTATTTATTACAGTTAGGGCACTTCATGTATAATTATAATAATAATGCACTTCCCCATATTTTTGATGCTATGTTCCCTAAAAATAAATTTTATCATAACTACCCCACGAGACACTCTGACGAACTTCACATTCCACTTTCCAGAACTTTACTGGCCAAAAATACATTCCTATTCAACGGTCCTAAATTCTGGAACTCACTAGCTAATAATGTTAAAGACAGTGTCTCCTTAAATTCATTCAAACGTAAACTCAAACTTATCCTGCTTAATTCCTATAATTCTTCGCAACGGAACTAACACTTCATTATCTTGATTATAATCCTTACATTTTTCACTTTTTTTGTTTTATATTTTTTCATTTGATATTGTCCAGTTGTATCATTTTTTGTTATTTCACCAGATCGAGCTGGTTCATGGTCAGCTATTTCCCATTCTTAGTTTTCCTCCTTTTTTAAAAAATAGTTAACTTGTCTTGTACTGTCCTGTCTCTTGCTTTGTCTTGTCTTCTATGTCTTGTCATCCCCTCTCTCTTTTTTTTTCTTCTGTCTTGCGCCACATATCCTTTACAACGAAGACCTCTTTGCATTTGTTCAGTAATTATGTTTGCATCAATATGATTTATTTTGTTCTCTTTTTCTTTCATGTAATACATGCATGTACGCATATAAGAATAAGTCAACTATAATTTCTTCATTTCCAAGGGGATCCACACTTTAAAGCTTTGCTTTTTAGTGGATCACCCTCATTTCCATTTATGCTCTATATTATACTGTTTTTTTCTTCAGTTTTACGAAGTAAGAATGCCCTTCTGTAAAATTGTACTTGATTTGTATTGCTTGATATTACTTTGTATTATGTTTTGAATGGAAATGAAATAAAAGAATTGAATTGAAAATTGAATTATGTCAACTGTATCATCCTTAAATATACATATTTATACAGCATGTATATATAATTGTGATGAGCAAGGACCTAAACATTGCGTGGGTGCTTCAGTGAGTAATATATTGGCGAAGAAGCTCAAAAAGTATTGAAGCTAGAGACGTAGCCTGGATTTCTTCAACTTTTACTAGTACAAGCTTTCGTCCATTTAGTTCGGCCTTCTTCAGGTATCTGAAGATGTAAAAGACATAATGGCTTTACATGTACCATGCATATATTTGGATGTATATATATATATATATATATACATACATATACATATATACATGGGCGGAAATCCCAGGGGGACAGGGGTGACGTGTCCCCCCTACTCAAAATAGTAGGGGAGACACGATACCAAATGTCCCCCTACTATTTGTGGTCTTTTATGATGGTAAGAAATACTCATTCAAAATCAAAATTTCTTTTTGTTTGTCAAATTTTCGTCGAAATCACCTTAAATTTGGGGTGATAACCTTTTTTTTTTTTTTTTTTTTTTTTTTTGCTTATCAAATTTTCCAGCCTCTTGTCCCCCCTACCTTTTTGGAGAGATTTCCGCCCCTGCATATATATATATATATGTATGTAAAAATAAAGTGAACATTTCCTTTGATTTTCAAACTTACCGCGTCTCCAACACGATCATCTTTAATGAAACAGGTCATTGTGACGTCCTCTTCTGTCACGTTGATTGGAAGTTCTGTTGCAGGATGAATAACATCAAATCCTACACGATTTTCTTTTCTCATTACCATCTGCCATAAAAATCAAAACAATCAAATAACGGGATAGATTGGGCATTGGAGCTATTAATTAGCTCTATGGATTGGGTATGTTTGTCTGTTGATAACAATTCAGTTTGAAATAATGATGGTAATAATAATAATAATAAATCGCCTTCTTGGTCTTGGTCTCTCAAATTTCGTGTCAAGAGGTCCGCGAGATTTGAAAAAAATAAAGTCATGGAAAATGTTGGTCGAGATGGTTAAAATCTGCGCTTCTCCAAATATTTAATCGGATTAACCTTTTAGACAAAACTTAGACTCAAATACGACCGGACTGTCTGAGATAGAATGAAAATTTCATAATTACACCTAAACTGTTCTTATGTTGTAACATCTTAGAAAAATAGATACGAAAACTATTGTCCGTTGTCATAATTCATTTTTAAGTTTGTTCTGCAAAGATTCCAACCGTCAAATGTTTAGAAATGACGGTTTTCATAAGAATTGATACCTCTTCGTTCCCTTTGACGTCATCATAGAGATGTACACGTAAAATGACGGGCACCCTTTCCTCTGGTGGTGGCTTTTCGGCAAATGGCAAACAATACATTTGTTTCCCTCTGAAGAGCAAACTGTTGATGAATCCTAAGCTAAACCAAGAGAAATGATCCATCTGCAGTCTAAGAACACCTTTCTCGATGATACAGTTTTGTATTCCTGACCTTGTAAGTAAGATTCGTTCCTTGACTTCAGCATCTAAAACAATGCCAAAATTATTGAAGAGCGTATCAAAAACGAAGGGTTGACTTTGAAATATTTCTACGATATATTTGTCATATCCTGAAGCTCTTTCCCAGATTTACATATTGGTATTTGTTTTAGTTTTTTTAACAAGTGCACACCTAGTTACCAAGAATGGTATATCATTTTCATTGATTTGAATGCGGGATAAAAGATCATCGTCGATTGAATGCTTTGCTCATGGGCATAGGTGCCGTGGCCGGGGATCAACCCTGGACTTTCCATGTACAGTCAGGCGCCTTATATCAGTCGGCCACGGCATTTTATTTTATTATTATTATTATTATTTTTTTTTTTTGGGGGGGGGGGGGGTCTCTTTAAACGATTGAAGATATGGCTATCGGCAGATCTCTCCGCTTGAGTGAGCGACATTTAGTTTTGACAAGTTTGTGAAACATGATTTGAGCAGATCTTGGAAACAGTTATATGTATAAATTAGACGTTATCCATGAAGAGTCTGGAATTTGGCTGAGAAGATTGATTTGAAAATATCCACATCCTTTCCAACCTGTTTCCTTGGTCAAAACCCTCTCTCGAGCACTATTGCCCCCCCCTCCCATACACGTAGCCAATTATGATAACGTTGTTTTAATGTAGCAATGATTCGCATGAAAATAATAGGATTATGTTATCACTGATTTCCTTTGTTATGGCTGGGAATTTTTAAAGAGAAATCGTATGAAATAAGTAAATATTAATTGTTTGTTTGTATTTATTTCCATATAAAACAAAATATATACATGATCAAATTACAAAAAGAAAAAGCAAAATCGTCAATTAAAATATGGAGGATTGCTCATTTCAGCGGTATTAATACCGCTGTTCTTCCATGGGGTCCTTTGCAATGTAAATACATATTCTAAAAAAACAATAATATACATTGTAAATACACAATACTTAATCCAGTACATTACAAGGAAAAATGCAAAGACTAAAACTAAATTACGGTTAAAAAGTATCCCATTGTGAAAATGCTCCCCTCCCCTTTAACACACCCTCTATAACTATTGATTACCTAAACGCCCAATTTAGTCTGTATTTACACCGATTACTATCGTATGGCAGTGAATAAGGGATTGCGGATTTCAAATATCAAAATAGTCAAAAAAATTCTGAACGTGTTTATTAAATATATTAAGTGTGTCCAGCTGGCGTAGCTTGAGTGGTAATTTATTGTACAATACAGATCCACGATATAAGAATGTACTTTACATTGATTTGTTCTTGGTTTGGGAAGCATTAGATTTGAATTTGATCTTAGTCCATAGTGGTTTTCGTTAAAAACAAATTTGTCAATCATATAATCGGGTGTTAACTTATGGAACGTTTTAAACAATAATGCGTACATGTGTCTCCTACGACGAAACTTTAGAGTTTCCCACTTCAACATAATGGTGAATGACATGAACTGATTTATCTTCATAGGGGTTGACTCGAAGAATAATTCTTCCCGCTCTATTCTGGAGCTTCTGGAGTTGGTCAAAATAATTTTTATTGGTACTTTGCCAAACAGTGTCCGCATAATCGAAATGGGGTGAAATCACAGAAGAATAAATCAATTTTAGATTTGACTCATTAATAAAATATCTCAGTCTCCTTAGAAAGCCAACAATTTTCCAAATATTTTTGTTCAGTTGCTCTATATGAATATTCCATTTAAGTTCAGGGTCCAAATTTAATCCAAGATATTTGAAACTTGTCACTTGATTTAGTCTAGTTGAATTTAACTTGATATTCAGAGTATGACGTTTAGAAAGCATACTCTTTGTTCCAATTGACATACACACTGTTTTACTGGAGTTTATCATGAGTCTATTTATATTCATCCAAGATTGGAGGTTACCTAACTCTTCATTTAATACTGATTGAATCTCATCAACATCATTATGGGAATAATACAGAACCGTATCATCGGCATAGAAATGCAACTTACACTTTGTAAAAAACAATGGTAAATCGTTAATGAAAATCACGAACAACAGCGGGCCTATTATTGACCCCTGAGGCACTCCATAATTAAGGGTTAATACATCAGATAATGTTTGCCCAATTGAAGTTACAATACGTTTATTTATGAGATAGTCCTGGAACCATTTCAATGTTGTTCCTTGAACGCCAATATGAGAGAGTTTTTTAATAAGGACATGGTGTTCGACAGTATCAAATGCCTTATGTAGATCTACAAAGATACATCCAGTATATTTCCCGTGATCCAGCGCTTTAAGGCATTCATCAGTCACCGTGATTAGAGCAGTAGTTGTGGAATGCTTCGACCTGAATCCCGATTGTTCGTTTACTAGTAAATCATTGTCATTCAAGTAACGGAGTAATTGTTTTTGAACAACCTTCTCTAAAAGTTTCGAGACACAAGGCAATAACGATATGGGCCTGTAATTATCCGGTTCACATTTATCGCCTTTCTTGTGCAGTGGTATAATCTTTGCAATTTTCCATTTGAAAGGAACAATACCATCCGTTATTGATTTATTAATTAGATATGCAATTATTTGATAAATATCCGTTGCACAAGTTTTTAATACATAAGAACTGATTCCATCCAGCCCGACTGATTTCTTATTCTTAAGACTGTGTATTTCTTTCAATACGTCTGTTTCAGAAACTGTCAATAGTTTAAAATTGATTTCAAAACGACTAGGCAACAGGTTTCCCATATCATTATTTGCAACATTACACATTTGTGAGATATTAACATCATTACCTGCATGTAAAGCATTGGCAACACTGGCAAAATGACTATTAAAATGATTTGCAGTTTCAAAAGTATCATGAGTCAAACTCGAAATATATGACGGGGGAGTTTTGTTGGGTAGGAGAGATTTAAGAGTTGGCCAAGTTTGCTTTTTGTCTTTAGTTTCAGTCAGCTTATCGCAAAAATATTTTCTTTTAAGTTTTCTGTTTTCATATGTAACTTTATTTTTCAACTGTCTATATAGTTTTTCTAATATAGATCACTTTCATTAACTTTTGCCTTTTGTTTCATTTTATCTCGTTTCTTCATCAATTCAAAAATATGTTCGTTCAACCACGGGGAGTGTTTTTTCTCACTCGCTTGGTTTTGATTGGCATATATTTATTAACTACACCCAACAAAATTTCCTGCCATCTATCGACAGCGTCGTCCACACTGTCCATTTCTTTTACAACAGACCAGTCAATGTCCTTGATTTCTGTTTTAAAAACATTTAAATCTATACCTTTTGACTTACGAAATGTGACAGACTTAGACTGAGAAGAGTTATCATTTGATTGATGAGCATTCAAAATTAAGAAACTCATGGAGTGGTCACTAAGACCGTTATGAATTACACCATAAGAATGTACATTTTCTCCACAGTTCGTTTTAATATGATCAACAAGTGTTGAATAATCTTTGCATATTCTTGTGTATTCGGAAGTATTTATTTGTTCCAGACCATAAACAGCATTTAGTTGGTTGTATCGTTTACATCCACCTGTCGGTGGTTGTTTTAAGATATCAAAACTAATATCTCCCATAAGAACAATAAGTTTATTAAATCCATAAAGAAATGTTAACATAGTTTCATAGTAATCAGGATTATCACATGTGGAGCTAGGAGGGCGATACCATGTGGCAAACATGAACGGTTTATCTCTTTTTAAATCAATTTGTAGTGATAAAGTTTCTATCTTATATGGGGAAGCAGGCTTCAATTGATGAAAAATTAAATTATTGTGAACATAGATAGCTACCCCTCCACCTTTTCTGTCACGATCATTTCGAACAATAGAATATTGAGGTATATAGATCTTTGCATCACTGATACTATCGTCTAATCTTGTTTCATTCAGAGCTAATAAATGAATATCATTACTGCACAAAATTGATTTTATTTCGTCAAAATGTTTGTGAAGACTGACCACATTCATATGTAGGCATTTTATTTCACTCTTTGAAAGCTGGTCGTATTTCAGCCCAAAATTATTAACAATATTCCCATGTAATTCTTTATTTGGATTATAAGATACACTTGTAGAAATTTTACTTTCACCATAAAACGGTAAATGTTTCATTGCACACTGTGGACATTCCCAATTCAAGAACATTTCTGTGTTATCATCGTATAATTTAACTGGCACCAGAGCACATGATACGTGAATCCAATTTTTACATTGCGTTCATAAAAGGCCTCTTTGGTTTGATTTTACAGACTTCCTACATAATCCGCATGGATATTACCTTAGCATTAAAAATTTCCTATCAAATATAGCTTAAAAGAAATGGAGTTCCCAAGATAAATAAATTAGTAAAAACTGCTTAAACAGGTTAGATTTACAAATGTCGAACAATGAAAGTCAATAGAAAAAAAAAGCAATGTGTTTGTTTGTGTTAGAATGATACACCACATACGATGCCATCACAATTCACGAGTCATAAATTCATCAACGGAAAAGATGTTTCTTACAGCTTTTTTAGATCTTCGACGGACTTGATCAACTTCTTATTGGTTTTTCCATTACTTGCTGGCTGGGCTACGAAAATCCGTCCATCTTGCGACCAAGCGGAAGAGACATTATTTCATTCCCTAGCTGCTCTCAGTAACTTGTAGTTTGCAAGAGATAAGTCTTCCGCTATTGAGAGACCAGAATCTTTCAGCTTTCGCCTCGCCCTCATGACAGCTTGGTGAGCGCGGTATGTTGCGAATTTAACAAGGATCGGGCGATGACGAGATTGAGAATTATTCGTCAATGATCCGGACGAATTCGATGGTGTTGATCCTCTCCTTACTTGGCCCGTCCGATGACTTCTGTCTACATCGTTGATGCTGATTTGCACTCCCAATTTATCTTTAGCCATAAGAAGAATGATATCGTCAGTACTTTCTCTCTCTCATTCCGGGCAGCCAAAAATCCGAATCGAGTTCCGTCTTGAATATTGCTCGGCTTCTTGAGACTTGTTTTGTAGATTCCGAAATCTCCTCACTCTGTTCAGCTAATTTCTTCTCCATCGCTCTCAATTTCGAAGAGTTCAAATCTTTCTCTGTCTCAAGAGAGAATATTCGAGATTCATACATATCAAGTTGATGTGTAACCATTTCAAGGTCTCGTCTTTCAAAGCATCTTTCACAGCTTCTGTAACAGCTTTCTTCACCTCACACACAAAAAAAAAATCATCATGGTGAACGATCTCCTTAATAATTGCATTCCTTTGTGGGGTTTTAGCTGACTAAGACTGCCTGGTTGCCTCGTAGATAGAGATGAATTTTGTAGTTTAGACATAGTGTAAGATCAGAGAAACCTGATAAGCAAACCCCGTACAGTAATTACTCGTGTATACTCGAACCCGAACAACAGTACCTCGTGAGAAGCGAATGCACAATCACGACGGAATGCAATTAAGTGTAGACGCAATCAGCTGTGAACGCTCGTAGTCACTGATGAGAAGTACCTGTGTATATATAAGGTATAAAACAACATGAATAGGTCCCCGGAGTCGGCCCGTTGAAATAAGGGGACGTTCCGCGCAACTAAATCCAAGAATGACAGCACATATTCTCTCACCTAAAATGGTCCTTAAGTTGATGATTTGAATCACAAATTTGGTAAAATGGATGGCATAAGATGGAAATATCAACGAATATCACATGCTTAAGACGAATTAATCATACAAGCTGTCAAAATGTTGCAATTTTCATGCAAAATCTTGGAAAATATTGATAGTATAGTCGGTGAAGCTGTTCGCTCGCGTTCGATCGAGTTCGACCAAATCAATTAAATAACAAAACTTAATAGCAGTGAAAAAAAAAGACTGGAGAGTAGATGTCTGGAATAATATTATTGTTTACATTGATTTGTTTCATTTAATGTCCTCAGTCCAATTGCCAAAAACAACCTTAAAGTTATCTCTACCTAGGCTTAATTATGGTCCATTTATATAGCACAGCTACTATAATTGCATACTCTACTGCGCTTGATACTCGATATCATATTATTACCCCGGCTGTAGCTGATCCGACATATAGGCGCTAAAGCATTCAAGGAATAAATCCTACCGGGTACCCATTCACCTCACCTGGGTCGAGTGCAGCACAATGTGGGTTAATTTCTTGCTGAAGGAAAAGATGCCATGGCTGCGATTCGAACCCACCCAGGTAACAAGCCAACGTTGGCTCCACGTTGGAAACTTGAAAGTCGTTGGACGTTGGAAAAACTTGATGGATTAACGTTGAATCGACGTTGGAAACTAGTTTGATGGAAAGATGATGGACAATCAACAATGACACGACGTTGGCAACGTTGGAAACTTGTTAGTTGGAGAGTAGTTGGACAGTCGACAATGTCACAACGTTGGAAACACGTTTGATTGGATAGTTGTTGAACAGCCAGCAAAGGCACAACGTTGGCAACGTTGGAAACTAGTTCGCTGGAAAGTTGTTGAACAACCGACAATGGCACAACGTTGACAAAGTTGGAAACTAGTTTGTTGGAGATTTGTTGGACGGTCGACAATGGCACATCGTTGGAGACTAGTAAGTTGGAGAGTTGTTGGACAGTCGACAATGTCACAACGTTGGAGACACGTTTGATTGGATAGTTGTTGACAGCCAGCAAAGGCACAACGTTGGCAACGTTGGAAACTAGTTCGCTGGAAAGTTGTTGAACAATCAACAATGACACGACGTTGGCAACGTTGGAAACTTGTTAGTTGGAGAGTTGTTGGACAGTCGACAATGGCACAACGATGGAAACTAGTAGGTTGGAGATTAGTTGGATAGTCGACGATGACACAAGGTTGGCAACGTTGGAAACTATAGTTCGATGGAAAGTTGTTGAACAACCAACTATGGCACAACGTTGTCAAAGCTAGAAACTAGTTCGATGGAGATTTGTTGGATAGTCGACGATGGCACAACGTTGGAATTTGGTAGATTGGAGATTAGTTAGATAGTATACAATGACACAACGTTGATAAAGCTGGAAACTAGTTAGATGGGAGGTTGTTGAACAACTGACACTGGCACAAAGTTGGAAACTGGTAGATTGGAGATCAGTAGGATAGTCGACGATGACACAACGTTGGCAACGTTGGAAAGTTGTTGAACAACAGGCAATGGCACAACATTGGAAACTAGTGTGTTGGAGATTTGTTGGACAGCCAACAACGTCACAACGTTGGAGCCGCGTGTTTGATTGGATAGGTGTTGAACAGCCAACAAAGGCACAGCGTTGACTACGTCGGAAACTAGTTCGATGGAGAGTTGCTGAACAACCGACAAAGGAACAACGTTGGAAACTATTTTCTTGGAGATTTGTTGGACAGTCGACAATGGCACAACGTTGACAAAGTTGGAAACTAGTTTGATGGAGAGTTGTTGAACAACGGACAATGGCACAACGTGGACAGCGTAATTGGAATAGTTTATTGGAGAGTTGTTGACAGTTAACATTGACACAATGTTGGAGACTATAGTTTGTTGGATATTTGTTTGACAGTCAACATAATATCCCGGCATAATATACGCAGTGTTGAGAACGTTAGAAACTGGTTCATTGGAGAATTGATCAGAAGCGGATCTAGAGGGGGGGGGTTGGGGGGGTTGCAACCCCCCCCCCAAAAAAAAATCCGGGGACCATTTTTTTAAATCTTATCTTTTTTTTTAAACTTGTAATTTTATTTTATTCTATTTTATGCAAGAAAACGCCATTTTCACACACAGATTTTCAAAAATTTTCCCTACTGTGGGAGGGGGGACACCCCCCTCCCACACCCTCCCCCCTCGCTCGCTTGGACTCGGTCGCTACGCTCCCTCGCATACCACCCCAACCCCCCCCTTTATAAAAAGCTGGATCCGCCCCTGTTGATAATTGATAAAGTTGGCGGAGTACAGCAAGTCTGCATATGCCGACTTAACCCAAGACAAGACAAGACTACTCGCATAATTTCCAATGGGGCCAAGGGGGGGGGGGGGTCGATCAAGTAAGTTTGCTTGTCTATCCATGTCACCCTTGGTATCCCCCAGCAATAAGGGGAAAAGAAATCGAGAGAGTAGGAAAATAATGGGAAGGGAAAGAGGAACTAAAACTAAGTCTAAAGTGAAAACAAAAATAAAGATGGGGTAGAATAGAGAGGCTGCATGCACCGGGGGATGCAAATGTGTCGATTAATATAGAAAATAAAGGAGAAAAACAAGGAAAAAAAATGTAGTTCAAGACCAGAATTTCCAGAAACGCCCTCGTCCTTTGCAGCTGGCTAGGCCTTTCACAGTAAGTACGAGATATGTCATAGGCCTACCGTCACATAACTAGAAGAAATTGAAGAAGGAAATACAAGCATCAAATGTGCCTATTTAAAAATACCATACTATTCTGATGCGCAGAATTAGTCGCGACGTCGGACTCCTAATTCTGTCATGTCTGTGTAGTCTGCTTCCTTCAATTTTGAACTTGAAGAATCTGGCAGAATTTGGACTGGATAGTGGATATAGACAATTAAATTCCAGAATATCTAGTGATCTGGAACAGTACTTATAAGCTGCATATTTAGGACCTACAATCTACAGTGGAATTTTCTTTGCACTTGCAGATAATCGGTAACTGCAACCATTGATCCCCTCCGAAAGATCCCGGAGTCAGCTTCTGTGCGCGTACAGTCCGACGCTAGTATATTCGTGTACTGTAAGTAGTAGTAAAGTAGTACTTAACACCAGTCACTGCACAGTATAACATACTAACTAACCTCGTAATTAGCTTGTGTGGGTGACTAATACTAACCTCGCAATACGTGTGAGTGGGAACGAGTATGCGATACCAATGGCAAGGCAACTGGTTTGCTGAACAAACCTTAAAATTATGAATTTGTCTTTTTCTTTCACATTTTTATTATATGTATTTTCAAGGTTTAATTTGTCACTTTGGTGCTACCCTGAAGCTTTCGTAAGTAATGTAATTCTGCTCATGAATATGCATTTCGCAGATGCCACGTTGTTTAGTTTGCAGAGAACAGGGAGAAGGGACGCTTGAAAATGAAATTATCTTATTTTACTTGATGTTGACTGGGAAATGCCGCCCAAGAAATTGAATTGTTGGATCGTCGAAGACTACGAAATAACATGCTGCTTGGTAGTTATGCCAAATTCAATTTCTTTCATCTGGGAAGAGGTCTGATGGTCACCACAAGTAGTCTGCTGTCTGGATCTGACGACTCTTTACATCAGGGATCAGAAGTCTTTAAGAAATATGTCAGCCGAGAAGGTTAAGAATCTGCGCCTGCAGCGGAGAGGGGCAAAAGCCAAGTTGACCAGGTTTGGAAAGGCCCTTCAGAGCTTGATCGATGGAGAGCGACCTGTTCCAGAAGTTCAGGAATCGTTTGCACAGTATGCTGGTGCTTTTGAGGATTTACAAAATAAGCATGACAGTTATTCGGAAGTGCTAGAGGATGACGAGGAATTTGAAAGAGAAGAGTTGTGGATGGAAGAGTGCCACAATTCATTTTTGAAGCTGCAGATCCTTGAAAGAGACTATTGCAAAGATAATGAGAGCCACAGAGAAGCACAGCAGCTCCAAGAGCATCATCTTAGAGCATCGACAAGCCATCAGAGTATGGAAACAACTTTATCAGCAGATGAACAGCAAGATCAGTCACCAAGACAGACAAATCAGCCTCCTGAAGCAGGAAGGAGAATGTCAGGATCTGTTTATAGGATGGAAAGGCCTAAACTTCCCACCTTTGATGGCAACATCCGTGATTACTGCATTTTCAAGGCAGATTTTTTACATGCTGTTGGCAGACAGTATGAGGATAGAGATGCCCTAATGATTCTGAGGTCATGTTTACAGAGCAAACCCTTGCAGTTGATTAAAGGAATTGGGCATAACTACCAAGCAGCATGGGAACAGTTGGACATGATATATGGAGATGAGCGCTTTGTTGCCGACGCTATAATCAATGACATCTCAAAAGTCAAACCACTCAAAAGCGGAGAAGATGAAAGATTTTGTGAGTTTGTGCATCTCGTTCGGAGGAGTTACAATACCCTCATGGAAATCAACCAGCCAGGAAATTTGAACAATAGCCATATGCTTGCCATAATGGAAAGGAAGCTAAGCCCGGAAGACCGACTGGTGTGGTTTAGGCATCAAGAGGCAAGTGGCAAGGCAAGCTTTGAAATGTTTCTGACATGGCTTACAGTTGAACTGAAGTCAAGGATGAGAGCTTCGGCCCCAGTCCGAAGTGATTCGAAGTCAAGTGGTGTACATCTAGTCGGGAAGACAGTAGCCAGCCAGGAAAACAAAGTCCAGAGGTTATTTCACAAATGCTGGCTCTGTGAAACATCATCACATTGGCTTGATCAGTGTCGTAAGTTTTTAGCCATGTCACAATCCGAGAGACTGAAGCTACTCAAGGATCATCATGCCTGTTATAGCTGTCTAAAGAAGGCTGGTAAGGATCACAGAATGTCAAACTGTAAACGGAAACGTCGATGTAGTGAAACTACTGCCGGAGAACCATGCAAGTACTTCCACCACCCCCTCCTTCATGCTTCAACAGAGGTCCGAGGTGGAAATGTAGATGTCGCCTTTGCGGGCAACTCTGAGGCACTGTTACCCGTAGTTACAGCGGAGATCCTGGGGCAACAAGGAGCAGTCTGTAAGGGAAATGTGCTCTTAGACTCTGGAGCTCAAGTAAGCCTCATCAAGATGTCTGTTGCTAAGGAGATGAATCTGAAGGGAAGCAACATAAATATCACAATCACTAAGGTTGGTGGAGAGCAAGAGCAGATGGAAACCAAACAGTATCAGATAAAAGTGAGGTCCCTCTCTACCAATGCCATTCATTCTTTAGCAGCAGTGGCATTACCCTGTATCAGTGAAAATATTGCACAAGTGAAGATGAATGAAATTTCCAAGCAGTTTAATCTGAAGTCTGAGGATCTACGCAGAGGAAGTGGGTCAGTTCATCTTCTCATAGGTATTGACTACCCAAAGATGCATCTTGGTGAAACGAGAGAGAAGGGACAGTTAGTAGCCCGAAAATCCCCACTGGGCTGGGTCATCTTTGGTGCTCCCAAAAGAAGGAATGATAGGATGAATGTGCTGCATGTGAAGTTGACATCCCCAATTGACTTGACCGATTTCTGGAGCTCAGAATCTATGGGGGTGCAGTCTAGTTCCTGCCATTGTGAGCCAAGCCCTTTGAGCAAGCAGGAGAAGGTTGAGGAGCAGATTATCAGAGAGTCTAGTAGAAAGGTTGGAAACAAGTGGGAGATTGCTTATCCATGGAGAAAGGATCCCAACCTACTTCCTAACAATCGAGCACAAGCAGAGAAGGTACTGTGTTCGACTGAGAAAAGACTAGCTCGAAACCCAGACCATGCAGATGCATATAGAAAACAAATGAGGGAACTGATAGAGAATGGATTTGCACGAAAGTTAACAGAGAATGAAGTAGCTCAGTACGAGGGTCCTGTTCACTACATTTCCCACCACGCTGTTCTCCGGCCTGAGAAGAGAAGTACCCCTGTACGCATCGTCTTCAATTCGTCTTCATCATATCAGGGTCATTGCTTAAATGACTATTGGCTAAAGGGTCCAGATCTTCTCAATGATCTGCTTGGAGTGTTGCTGAGATTCCGGATGAATGAAGTAGGATTTTGTGGTGACATTTCTAAGATGTATCACAGGGTCTCAATTCCTGAGAGAGATATGAATGTACATCGGTACCTGTGGCGAGATATGGAGACTGATAAAAAGCCAGATGTTTACATTATGAAAGTTGTTACATTTGGCGACAAGCCAGCACCAGCTATGGCCCAGTTGGCACTCAGGATGACAGCAGAAGCAGCAAATGTGTCGATTAATATAGAAAATAAAGGAGAAAAACAAGGAAAAAAAATGTAGTTCAAGACCAGAATTTCCAGAAACGCCCTCGTCCTTTGCAGCTGGCTAGGCCTTTCACAGTAAGTACGAGATATGTCATAGGCCTACCGTCACATAACTAGAAGAAATTGAAGAAGGAAATACAAGCATCAAATGTGCCTATTTAAAAATACCATACTATTCTGATGCGCAGAATTAGTCGCGACGTCGGACTCCTAATTCTGTCATGTCTGTGTAGTCTGCTTCCTTCAATTTTGAACTTGAAGAATCTGGCAGAATTTGGACTGGATAGTGGATATAGACAATTAAATTCCAGAATATCTAGTGATCTGGAACAGTACTTATAAGCTGCATATTTAGGACCTACAATCTACAGTGGAATTTTCTTTGCACTTGCAGATAATCGGTAACTGCAACCATTGATCCCCTCCGAAAGATCCCGGAGTCAGCTTCTGTGCGCGTACAGTCCGACGCTAGTATATTCGTGTACTGTAAGTAGTAGTAAAGTAGTACTTAACACCAGTCACTGCACAGTATAACATACTAACTAACCTCGTAATTAGCTTGTGTGGGTGACTAATACTAACCTCGCAATACGTGTGAGTGGGAACGAGTATGCGATACCAATGGCAAGGCAACTGGTTTGCTGAACAAACCTTAAAATTATGAATTTGTCTTTTTCTTTCACATTTTTATTATATGTATTTTCAAGGTTTAATTTGTCACTTTGGTGCTACCCTGAAGCTTTCGTAAGTAATGTAATTCTGCTCATGAATATGCATTTCGCAGATGCCACGTTGTTTAGTTTGCAGAGAACAGGGAGAAGGGACGCTTGAAAATGAAATTATCTTATTTTACTTGATGTTGACTGGGAAATGCCGCCCAAGAAATTGAATTGTTGGATCGTCGAAGACTACGAAATAACATGCTGCTTGGTAGTTATGCCAAATTCAATTTCTTTCATCTGGGAAGAGGTCTGATGGTCACCACAAGTAGTCTGCTGTCTGGATCTGACGACTCTTTACATCAGGGATCAGAAGTCTTTAAGAAATATGTCAGCCGAGAAGGTTAAGAATCTGCGCCTGCAGCGGAGAGGGGCAAAAGCCAAGTTGACCAGGTTTGGAAAGGCCCTTCAGAGCTTGATCGATGGAGAGCGACCTGTTCCAGAAGTTCAGGAATCGTTTGCACAGTATGCTGGTGCTTTTGAGGATTTACAAAATAAGCATGACAGTTATTCGGAAGTGCTAGAGGATGACGAGGAATTTGAAAGAGAAGAGTTGTGGATGGAAGAGTGCCACAATTCATTTTTGAAGCTGCAGATCCTTGAAAGAGACTATTGCAAAGATAATGAGAGCCACAGAGAAGCACAGCAGCTCCAAGAGCATCATCTTAGAGCATCGACAAGCCATCAGAGTATGGAAACAACTTTATCAGCAGATGAACAGCAAGATCAGTCACCAAGACAGACAAATCAGCCTCCTGAAGCAGGAAGGAGAATGTCAGGATCTGTTTATAGGATGGAAAGGCCTAAACTTCCCACCTTTGATGGCAACATCCGTGATTACTGCATTTTCAAGGCAGATTTTTTACATGCTGTTGGCAGACAGTATGAGGATAGAGATGCCCTAATGATTCTGAGGTCATGTTTACAGAGCAAACCCTTGCAGTTGATTAAAGGAATTGGGCATAACTACCAAGCAGCATGGGAACAGTTGGACATGATATATGGAGATGAGCGCTTTGTTGCCGACGCTATAATCAATGACATCTCAAAAGTCAAACCACTCAAAAGCGGAGAAGATGAAAGATTTTGTGAGTTTGTGCATCTCGTTCGGAGGAGTTACAATACCCTCATGGAAATCAACCAGCCAGGAAATTTGAACAATAGCCATATGCTTGCCATAATGGAAAGGAAGCTAAGCCCGGAAGACCGACTGGTGTGGTTTAGGCATCAAGAGGCAAGTGGCAAGGCAAGCTTTGAAATGTTTCTGACATGGCTTACAGTTGAACTGAAGTCAAGGATGAGAGCTTCGGCCCCAGTCCGAAGTGATTCGAAGTCAAGTGGTGTACATCTAGTCGGGAAGACAGTAGCCAGCCAGGAAAACAAAGTCCAGAGGTTATTTCACAAATGCTGGCTCTGTGAAACATCATCACATTGGCTTGATCAGTGTCGTAAGTTTTTAGCCATGTCACAATCCGAGAGACTGAAGCTACTCAAGGATCATCATGCCTGTTATAGCTGTCTAAAGAAGGCTGGTAAGGATCACAGAATGTCAAACTGTAAACGGAAACGTCGATGTAGTGAAACTACTGCCGGAGAACCATGCAAGTACTTCCACCACCCCCTCCTTCATGCTTCAACAGAGGTCCGAGGTGGAAATGTAGATGTCGCCTTTGCGGGCAACTCTGAGGCACTGTTACCCGTAGTTACAGCGGAGATCCTGGGGCAACAAGGAGCAGTCTGTAAGGGAAATGTGCTCTTAGACTCTGGAGCTCAAGTAAGCCTCATCAAGATGTCTGTTGCTAAGGAGATGAATCTGAAGGGAAGCAACATAAATATCACAATCACTAAGGTTGGTGGAGAGCAAGAGCAGATGGAAACCAAACAGTATCAGATAAAAGTGAGGTCCCTCTCTACCAATGCCATTCATTCTTTAGCAGCAGTGGCATTACCCTGTATCAGTGAAAATATTGCACAAGTGAAGATGAATGAAATTTCCAAGCAGTTTAATCTGAAGTCTGAGGATCTACGCAGAGGAAGTGGGTCAGTTCATCTTCTCATAGGTATTGACTACCCAAAGATGCATCTTGGTGAAACGAGAGAGAAGGGACAGTTAGTAGCCCGAAAATCCCCACTGGGCTGGGTCATCTTTGGTGCTCCCAAAAGAAGGAATGATAGGATGAATGTGCTGCATGTGAAGTTGACATCCCCAATTGACTTGACCGATTTCTGGAGCTCAGAATCTATGGGGGTGCAGTCTAGTTCCTGCCATTGTGAGCCAAGCCCTTTGAGCAAGCAGGAGAAGGTTGAGGAGCAGATTATCAGAGAGTCTAGTAGAAAGGTTGGAAACAAGTGGGAGATTGCTTATCCATGGAGAAAGGATCCCAACCTACTTCCTAACAATCGAGCACAAGCAGAGAAGGTACTGTGTTCGACTGAGAAAAGACTAGCTCGAAACCCAGACCATGCAGATGCATATAGAAAACAAATGAGGGAACTGATAGAGAATGGATTTGCACGAAAGTTAACAGAGAATGAAGTAGCTCAGTACGAGGGTCCTGTTCACTACATTTCCCACCACGCTGTTCTCCGGCCTGAGAAGAGAAGTACCCCTGTACGCATCGTCTTCAATTCGTCTTCATCATATCAGGGTCATTGCTTAAATGACTATTGGCTAAAGGGTCCAGATCTTCTCAATGATCTGCTTGGAGTGTTGCTGAGATTCCGGATGAATGAAGTAGGATTTTGTGGTGACATTTCTAAGATGTATCACAGGGTCTCAATTCCTGAGAGAGATATGAATGTACATCGGTACCTGTGGCGAGATATGGAGACTGATAAAAAGCCAGATGTTTACATTATGAAAGTTGTTACATTTGGCGACAAGCCAGCACCAGCTATGGCCCAGTTGGCACTCAGGATGACAGCAGAAGCAGCAGAGGCTAGATATCCGAAAGCAGCACAGGTACTGAAGGAGAGTGTCTACATGGACGACATATGTGACTCGGTGAGAGATGTAGGCGAAGCAGAGCAGCTGACAAGTGAAATTGATCAAGTACTTTTGGAAGGTGGCTTTAAAGTTAAAGGCTGGACCAGCAACGAAGCTTTGAGAGGAGAAAGTAAGAAGGAAGGTAAAACAAAAATCCTCGAAGCCGCCTTGGAAGACAAAGTGCTGGGAATAGCATGGGACAACCAGCAAGATATGTTCTTCTACAAACTGAAGGACACAGTCAGCAGTTTTCCTAATGATGGAAAAGAAGAATCGAGTGTACTTACCAAAAGGAAGATTCTGAGTAGAATTGCACGAATATTTGATCCGATAGGATTTGCTGCCCCCTTTCTAGTTCGTGCAAAGATTGGAATGCAGCAGTTGTGGCAAAGAGGATATGATTGGGATGAACTTCTGCCTCCCGATCTACAGGAGTGGTGGGTGACATTCATGAAAGAGATGCAGGACTTGAATGATATCAAATATGAGAGATGCCTGACTCCACCAATGGCTGTTGGTCACCCTTCACTGTGCATATTTGCTGATGCATCTGAGGTAGCATTTGGAGTCTGTGTGTATTTGCAGTGGAAGCTGGAAAATGGTAAATATGCTGTTAGATTTGTAGTTGCCAAATCTCGAGTTGCTCCCCTGAAAAAGATGACTGTGCCTAGACTTGTACTTCAGGCGGCAGTAATGGCTTCAAGAGTCTACACAACAGTGATGAAAGAACTGAGTCTGAAGCCTGAAAAGATCATCTTCATGACTGATAGCATGATTGCCCTCTCCTGGATTCGAAGTGAGGGTAGGAGATTTAAGCCATTCGTCGCAGCAAGGATTGGAGAAATCCAAAGTTATACCAACCCTGCACAATGGAAGTATGTTCCCGGAGAGCTGAACCCAGCAGATGACGTCTCCAGGGGCCTGCCAGTAAGGAAGCTCTCAGAAAGGTGGAAACAAGGACCTGCGTTCTTGTACAGATCTTACGAGGAATGGCCGTCAGAAAATGCTATTCCAGAAGCAGAGACTGAGATTGAAGCAGAACGACGAAGGGTTAATTATATCTCAGTCAAGAACAATGATGTGATCGATGTCAAGAGATTCTCCAGCTGGAAAAAACTGATCCGAGTAACGGCTTATGTTTTAAAGTTCATCGACAAGCTCAAAGCTGTACTTCGGGCAAAGTCTAATGTCAATCTTGGAGATGGAAACTTATCGACAACTCAGTTGCAGAAAGCTGAACACTTTCTAATTAAGGAAGCCCAGAGTTTCTTGTATCAACGTGTACAGAATGGAGAATTCAAGACTCTCAGCCCTTTTATAGACAACGAGGGAATTATCAGAGTTGGAGGGCGACTAGACAAGGCTCTGATTTCTTATGAGCACAAACACCCTGCTCTGCTGCCACATGGAGCTTGGGTATCAGTGCTGATAACGAGACATATGCATCAGCTAGGACACGGAGGCGTGGCAGCTACTGCAGCGAAGGTTCGACGTCAATACTGGATCCTGAAAATTCATAAACTGGCTAAGACTGTAAAGTATAGGTGTGTGATTTGCCGACGCATGGAGCATCAGGTTGAGTCACAAGTCATGTCTGATCTACCAGATGAGAGAGTTGCCCCATATACACCACCGTTTCACTTCTCATCTGTCGACTATTTTGGACCGATATCAGTCAAAGTTGGAAGGAACAAGACCGCCAAGCACTATGGGGTCCTCTTCACCTGCCTGAATACAAGAGCGGTACATCTTGAAGTGGCCGTTGATTGCTCATCCATGGAGTTCATGCAGGTACTACGAAGATTCTTTGCTGTGCGGGGTCAGCCTGCATTACTGCTAAGTGACAACGGTACACAATTCGTAGGGGCAGAAAGAGAGTTACGGGAGATGGTGAGAGGTTGGAGCTATGAGGAGTTAAAGGACTTCTGCGCCGAGAGAGGAACGACATGGAAGTTCACCACTCCATCTGCACCGCATCACAATGGATGTGCTGAAGCGTTAGTTAAAAGTTGCAAGATCGCCTTGAAGAAAGCAGTCGGGGATCAACTGGTCACACCCTTTGAGTTGCATACATGTCTCCAAGAGGTCGCAAATCTCGTCAACCAGCGCCCTATCGGAAGAACTCCGAATGATCCCGATGATGGAGCATATCTGTGTCCAAACGATCTTTTGCTTGGAAGATCTTCGAGCGCAGTCCCTCAAGGACCCTTCAGAGAGACGAAGAACCCGAGACATCGCTTTGAGTTTGTCCAGCGAATCGTCGACGCGTACTGGAAGAGTTGGATGCGTGACGTCTTTCCACTACTGGTGCCACGACGAAAATGGAACAGTGACAGAAGGAACGTCCGAATCGATGACGTGGTTATACTCTCTGACCCTAATGCAGTTCGAGGAAAGTGGACATTGGGTAAAGTTATCCAAGTGTATCCTGGGACTGATGGGAAAGTTCGAACAGTTAAAGTACAATCTAAAGGTACTGATTATAAGCGGCCGATTTCGAAGATTGTTGTAATATATCCGGCAGAAGGGTATGAGGAGTAGACAATATGGAGTTCATAAATTGTGTTTTGGTTTTTCAATGCCATTGAGGAAAGAAAGTTGCTTGTGATACTCCTGAATTTTATGTCGGTGCAAAATTTGAATTTTTTGAAAGAAAGTTGCTTTTGATACTCCTGAATTTTATGTCGGTGCAAACTTGAATATTTTTCATCTGGTCTGTAAACAAAAATAAAATAAAATAATAATTACAGAATTCATTCAGTCAGGAGAATTTTAGCTCTTTTCCGCTACTGTTGGCGGGGGGAGGATGGTTTGCTGAACAAACCTTAAAATTATGAATTTGTCTTTTTCTTTCACATTTTTATTATATGTATTTTCAAGGTTTAATTTGTCACTTTGGTGCTACCCTGAAGCTTTCGTAAGTAATGTAATTCTGCTCATGAATATGCATTTCGCAGATGCCACGTTGTTTAGTTTGCAGAGAACAGGGAGAAGGGACGCTTGAAAATGAAATTATCTTATTTTACTTGATGTTGACAGGGAAATGCCGCCCAAGAAATTGAATTGTTGGATCGTCGAAGACTACGAAATAACAGAGGCTAGGAAAGCCGCTTTAAATTGCAAGGTCATGTCAGGGTCACTCGTTCCGTTTTTCGCACATTCAATTTTAGTGCGCAACCGCTAGCTAAAGAAAGCTTTCGGTCTATATTTTAGATTTTTCTGATAATGTCAAAATTGGGATAAATAATAATGAAACACCTTGGTAATTTATTTCTTACCGGACTTATTTGGATATAAGCTGAAGTTAGCAGACAAGTTTGCTGTCTGTTTACCTTTTAAGGTAATTTTGTTCAGAATATAGAAATTACTAAGTGGGAACGCAAAGTTGATTTAAAGGTATATATCTAAGCAGTTCACTTTGATTTATTGCAAATATGTATGCATGTATTTAAGTTAGTCTTTTTCAAGACGTTAAAGAAAATGGACAAATTTTAAACTGGTTTTTCTATCGAGGAAAACTCGGATATTTGTTTATATATATTCGTTCTATACACCTGATATGAATGATAATTAGATTTATATTCCTTATTGTTTAAAAGAGATGACAATTTTGGGAATATTATGAAAACATTTATTTTTGTCAAAGCATTGGACATATATTTATGATCCACTTCGTTTTCTTATGTTTATACAGATTGAATAATACACGGTAGTGAGCCTGCCTAACTATCCAATTTAAAGCGGCTTTCCTAGCCTCTGTTATTTCGTAGTCTTCGACGATCCAGCAACAGTCATTGGATGATTTTCAAGTACAGTGTTGAAATCTGGTGTTGGTGTAACCCAGGGAGCTCCGGCCCGCGCAGCGGGCCGGAGCCCAGGGGCTTACCGTGTAATTCACCATACCCACGGTAGTAGCGTGAAGTATGGTCTAAATAATTATCCGAATAAATAGTTAAAACAGAAATTAAGCACTTACCACGATTATATGGATGAAGGTCTAACGAGTGGCAGCTTCCTGACATCGAGGCACAGACTGGAACCTCAAAAAACGAAAAGTTCTGTCGCGGTAGCTCTCCTCTTTCAGAATTCAAAACAAAATGGCCGATTGAGACAAACAAAATGGCCGATTGAGACCGAGGCTAATAGTACTAGCGCATATAGACTTTGTCAAATTCGCGCATGCGCCCTACACCCTCGGTACCGGTCTCGAACGGCCATTTTGCTATGAATTTTGAGGTTCCAGTCTGTGCCTCGATGTCAGGAAGCTGCCACTCGTTAGACCTTCATCCATATAATAGTGGTAAGTGCTTAATTTCTGTTTTAACTATTTATTCGGATAATTATTTAGACCATACTTCACGCTACTACCGTGGGTATGGTGAATTACACGGTAAGCCCCTGGGCTCCGGCCCGCTGAGCGGGCCGGAGCTCCCTGGGTTAGTGTTGGTGTTGTGACAACACCGTACTTGAATCAGGCTGGTGTTGAGATTGACCTCGGAAAATACGGTGTATTTCCGGCAGTTTGTGTTGAAGGCTGGTGTTGATTGTCATCTGCTGAACCCAACACTGCACTGTGGCTGCATGGTGTTGATGATCTACAAGCAATTTCCCCATTCAGCAACACCGACCCCCAAGGGATTGGGAGAATCGTGATTTAAAGTTCAGTGTTGGTGTTGATGAACTGTAGCTCACGAACAGGGGGCGAACACGACGAACCATCTCCGTAAAATTATCTTTTACATTTAAGATGAGAGCAAATCATTAGAGTTTTAATACATTTCAATGAAAAATAATATTACGCTTGGTGTTGGAGCTCAGTTCAGCAGCCCTTTCACGCTCTCAACACCGTACACCGTACTTAAAATGACTTGCTACCTGGCATTCCTGCCTTATTTATTATACCCTGCCTTGAATTGACTTGGTCGGTCCTGCCTGGCCTAGCCTGGACCGAGTGTTTTCCAACTGCAGTCAAACCTGTAGTTGCTATGTGAGGCATGCTACACTTGATGCTGAAATATCATTTAATAGTTATGGCACGAGCGAGACTAGGCCATGGCCATGCATATTGAGATATCAGTTGACTTCTATCTTAATCAAAAAGAGGCACTCTTTAGTTACAGTAGGCGGTAGCTACGTTACTCTGAGTGAAGCCAAGTTACGCGACCTCCTTTTTAGATTTTGTAAATACTGAGAGACTGCAATTACACATGTGAGTTTTTGTGATGATTACTGACGTTGCAATTGGCATTGCATACCGAGTCATTAAACAATTGTAGACAGAAACAGAGATTGCAACTCGCAAGAAAATGTAATACATCTTAATTCTTATTACATATGCATATGTATTTTTTTGTATTAGTCTTGTTTGAGAAAAAGAGGATGTCAAAAAAGTTTGAATGCTACAAAGGCCTCAATAAATATCACACGTAATTCTCTTGATTCCTCTTAATTATGTGAAGAGACTTGTAACAGAAAGAATGAAAAGAAATGAATAGCTGTAATGATAGTTGTAATGTTTTTTGATAGAATCATGAACAGGTTACAGATGATGATGGCACAGTGTTGAAAACTGTTTGATGGAGATGGCGCATCGTTGGATTTGTTTAAAATTAGACCAACAAAGAATCAACGTTACAACAACATTTAACCGATATTAGACAAACATTGAATCAACGTTTACGCCAACGTTGGACTAACATTGGACTAAAGTTGAATCAACTTTCCATCAACCTTGGACCAACATTAGACCAACGTTGGATCAACGTCACCCAACGTTGGACCAACATTGGACCAACGCTGCCATACCTGCCTCATCTGGACATAATGATTATGCACTCATGAATATTTATTACATCAGTAAATGACAAAAATTTTAGGTAATATTGCTATAATAATTAGAGTATTTATGTTTATTCAATATTTCCACCATGAAAAGTTTCAGAAAAGTATGTGGCTCCATTACCATATCATTTATAATCAAAACATATTATTCTAAGTGAAATATTCAAGGTTAAGTGTAGAAAATGATATTAACTGTATTCTGCCAAGTATAGCAAAGTTGCTCTATATATAGGAGTCAATGACATTATACAGTGGATAGGTGTAGGATGATCGGAATAGGATATAGGATTAGGATGGAGGATTTTAGGATAGGATAAGACATGATGATAAAGATTAGAGTGTAGAGTTGTAATGGTGGACTTCACCTTGAAACCAATTAATGTTTTGTTAATTACTGCCATACGTTGGAATAACGTTGGAGCAATGTTGGAGCAACGTTGTGACAACGTTGTAACAATGTTGGAGCAATGTTGCCAGACAACGTTGGAGCATTGTTGCTGGACAGCGTTGAACCAACGTTGTAAACATAGTTGGACTGACGATGTATGCAAGTGCACGTCCATCGCTGCTTCAACGTTGCCCATCAACGTTGCAGCAACGCTGTTATTAATGACTCAGCCGACATTATACCAACGTTGGAGCATTGATGGTGGACAACGTTGAACTGACGTTGGAAATGTTGTTGGTCTGACGATGTATGCGCGTGCACTTCTATCGATGATGCAACGTTGGGAAAAAATTTCCCAACGTTGATCCAACGTTGGTCCAACGCTGTATTGTTACCTGGGCATGTCCGTCTTATTGAAATATAAGAGTCGTAACCACTAGACCACGCCGCCCCCACAGTTATGTTTATATATATATATATATATATATATATATATATATGTGTGTGAAGAGTAGAGTAGAATCAAGGATGAAGCAAAGTATACACTATGTTGTAAAGCTTTCGGCCCTGGCCTTCTTCAGTTTTTATTTGCTGACATGGGTCATAGCAAATTCTTCTGAATTAGGGTTGTGTTGTGTCACTCTTCACACTACTCTTCACACATATATTATAAACAATGATCAAAGCGATTGGTACATATATCCACGCCTCTCTCGTTATATATATATATATATATATATATGTACACACACACACACACCCTCACACACACATACACACACATATATATATATATTCAGGGCTGTTGTGAAATATTTAGCCCACCTACCCGATGTATATTCTCCCTCTCCTGTGTATAGGACTGCCTCTAAACTAGAGTACTGTGTTGCAACAGCGCAATGAGGTATTGTGTAAGTCACCGGTGATCTCAGGACTAAGTCATCAGGAGCTAGACACTGTACACCAAAGCAGGCTGACATCTCTTCTTTGGTGTCACCAAGATTAGGAGTATCGGTCAGGACACGAAGAGAGATTTCCTGTGGCTCTTTGCTGTCGATTGCACCAGGAGGTATCTCAAGTTCAATCCCAAAGGATTCTAGCTGAAGTTTGCCCCCATTAGCTCCAACTCTCTTGCAGCATTCCTTCTTGATTGGTTCAACATCTCCTTCATCGGGTACTGAAATTATCAACAGTATTTTATTGCACTACTTTATTGCAAATTTTTTACTTCAAATTCTAATAAACCATTGTCGCTCAGCACTTGGGGACATTCTGAAATATCCAATGTAAATGATAAGAGGAATATAGTATTTGAATAGAATTTTTCCATCTTTTCCAAATTTATAAACATCTATTTCCCCATTGGTGCAATGTATTATTTTAAATCAAATTATAGAAACAAAAAACGCTGTAGTGGAATAACATGCTACCATTACAAGGAAAAAATCCACAATTATCTACTATCTTCCCTCTTTATCTTTCGTGCTGTAAACATTACAAAATTATGTTAGTCCGGAAATCCTCAATAACATGCAAACTAGTAAGCATGTTTCAATACCAAACAAATCCTTGTTGTGTACCGCAAGAAAATTATTTCCTGATTACTACTCCTACAGAACCTGATTCATTTGACAGGCTTCCTTTGTTGACGTCAAATTCCTCTCCTTTTTTTTGCCATGAGATTTCTTCTTCTCCACCTTTAAGGTTCTGTGACGCTGTATCTACATGAAATTTGACCTTTTCCTCAACAAGTTCATCTGTATATAAAACAATGTTTTTTTAAAGGAATATTACTTTCTTTAGAATTTGGATCATGAATTTCGTTTATTTCCGATATGCGTTACACTCTAAACAAGGTGTACCCAATATTGGGTAAAATGGGAACATGCATGTTGGTTGGGTAAAAAGATACCAAATATTTGGTAAATTTTACGCAGTTGCGTTGGAATTTACCCTTAAAACATGCATTTGGCCCAATATGGGGTAAACAAAATACCCAGCAAACATGCATGTTCCCTTTTTACCCGATATTGGGTAAAATTTTACTCAGTGTTTTTAGAGTGTATAGGTGCCCGTAATAGATCATTATGTCTACCTGTCTTTCAATAATGAATCATCTATTTAGACAAGGGAAGATATTAACGAAACATCGGAATCATGGTATTTATGAGGAAATATCAGATTGTGCACGGGAGATAATTTAGCCTATCTCAATAAATATGCGTAATTTGCATGAGGAAATTCTTGCCAAAAATTTCATGTCTGCAGAAGTAAATTCCCAATAACCCCATTATGCCTATTGTAAGATTTAACTCTTTTCTATACATATTATAAAACCTTGTAATTATTAATGATTTCCATGAAGGTAAATTTGAATAAATCACTATTTATCTGGTGATCATGATGAAGAACAATCAATATCAACCTACCTATGGCAGATGTTTTTAGTGATTGAGAGGAGGCTTTGTCCAACTTGGAAGGTATCCCTGCACCCTCCTGAGATTCTTCAGATGATTCCTGACTCTCCTGTTTTTCAGTCACTTTGACATTAGGATACAACTCCGAAAGTTTGTTCCTGTCAGATTCGGAAAGTGGGTTTTCTGAACCAACGAACCTGATTTCCCGCAGTGTACCAAGTTCCTTCGGGCTTTGAGGGGACTTACGTTCAGACTGCCCAATATCAATATTGCAACTGACAAGTGTAAGGACAGTAACCTCTTTAAATTCACTGGTTGTAATATCGATTAACTCGGTTATGGGTCCAGCCGCTGACTTTCGCAATGCGTATCTAAAAGCCAACTCTTCTGGGAGTAGTGATGCACCTTGAATCTGCAACCCACAATCTGATGATGTACGGGACCATTCAACACTCTTCATTACTACATCTCCTAGCTCTACACTTTTTACTTTGACAAATTTCAAACTAGGACTCATCGTACGACCTAAGTGTAGTAAGTCTGTTATCATTTGGAGTGCATAGTGCTCGTCAGACCAACGAGATTCAAGATGGATATCAGTCAGATTAGGTAATTTACATTCTGTAATGGCTGTCCTTGAAATCTCCCATTTGAGAGTTCTATAACTTGTGACGGTGAGGAATTCAATGTTTTGACAGAAAGAAGAAAGCAAGAGAAAGAGGTTGTCAAGAGTATTGCGGTAACGTAGGATACGTAATTCCAATCTTCTCAGTGAAGACAGCGGGATGCCAGAGTGGTGTCTGGAAGCGGATTCAAATAATGCGAATTCGAAATCCAGCACAAGACTCTTTGCATTTGGAAAACACCTACTGACGATCTGTAATGAGTCATGGAGTGATGCAACAGTTGCGTGAAGGCAAAAGGCGAGGACAGATCTCATTGGAACGATAGGTTGTGATCCATGCGTATCACTTTCCAGATCTCTGCCAATGCCAATGGTAATATGTTCCACTTTTTGACACAATGGGACCAGTGCAGGGATAATTTCTAGGAGATTTAGTGGTATGTCGTTTTCAAATACTATCCAAGCTCCGTCGTCATCGATAGTCCAATATATTTGCCTATGATATTCAATTTCATATCTAATAACAGAGACATCGGCTGAAAAGAAATTCATGAAATAGGATTTATCAGGGGTATCTCATTTGAGCTAGAACGAAATGATTTAAGTTATATGAATTAAGAAATATGCTAATGCGTTAGTTTCTGGTATTGATATCATCACACAGACGGGTAAACAGGGTACTATAAAAATAGACTGAAACATGTTTCAATGGAATATAAAAGCTCTGCTCAACAACTAACTCCACTTCCTTCCGGCAGCAGAATGTTTCATTAAGGGGTTTGTAAGTTGTGCTAAGTCAGCTGCAAAGGGTAACATAATTCAACAAACGATCCAAATTTAATTTCTCCTGAAAGTGCCTCTTATTATGTTTGTACTTTATTTTAGATCCGCATGATCAAAATACAAAGTCACTTTCGAATGTTCCACTAAAAAGTGGAATGGTATTTTCATTTTCCACCGGATTCAATTTCCAGGGCCTGACTGAAAATCGCAACCCATGGGAGGATTTTCATAATGAAGCTAATGTATACTTATAACCATATGACCATGTGTGCTGATCCGTACACAAGATAATAAATGCCATTAGAGAACGTCTAAATCCATAATTATATTCCGTATAGAATTATTAATTTGCACAATGAAGTACTTTAATAAAAAAAAACATACATGGTTGGGCTGTAAAATTATGATACTTTATATGAACTTCTTTGTGTACTTTGAGTCCAGTCCGATATTAATCCACTTACTAGTATACCGTTTAAGCTTTAGGTAGCGATCGGTGTTTCCATGTCTGTTATACACATACCATCCATAACGGTCAAAAACATGTAGTCTCTGTGTGTCGGAAAGGGCGTCATTCAACTTGCTTGGCTGTTGAAATAGATAATATAAAGTTTAAATCACACACACAAAATCTTACTCTCTAAATAATATCCTACCGAAACTTTATGAAATATAGGCCCTCCAGGATTACTTAACAAGGAATAAAATCCTCACTCCATGTTTTTATCTAAACAAAAAGGCAATATTGAACAAAACGCCCTTGATAGGCAAAGCTCACAGACATGCAGCCCATATATCAAGTTATCTGACTTCGTAAATTAATTTTAACTTGATAAGAACATTAGGTCTTAAATTGGTAGCCACCTAATTGACAAAACTGTTCAACCATTGAACTTAAAATTCTGAGCGCCAAGCTTAAAAGGTCAAGGTATCATTCCCTTTGGTATCATTCAATTAAAGATTAAAGCCAATGCCTCGTGTTCTTAACTTGTGTGTTAAAAATGAGATTTGGAAACAAAATACCAAAAATAATTGTTAATAATGATAACATCCGAACCTTTATCATTTTGTACCTCACCCAATATGCTTTTAAAAATGTGACATGATGTTTTTCTACATTTTTCGCGCTAAAAGGGCTGAAACTCAGACTACGGACAAACTTGGTTACGTTGCATTTACAGTGCTCACTGGGTTATTTGGGCCACTAATAAAGGTCGCATAAAATCCACCAGGGACAAATTACTGGTCTCCTATGGGAATGAACAGATCCCAGTAGTGATGTTAAGAATTATTAAGAGAAATGTAATTAAGTATCAGTAATATATAACGTACAAACTTTAATTCTATCGGTGCCTGGCCTCGTAGGTTTACTTCTGTCAGCTCTTTGACCTGAAAATCAAATTGCAAATATGCTCTACTATGTGAAAATTATTGGGAATTCCTGGTACAAAATAATAGTAATCAATACATTCAATATTATACACACTAAGAAATCCCGGTTCAAATGGGATGTACGATACGTGCGTACACCCTTTAATAAGCCAGTTCGTAGTTCCACTCTGTGCATGATCAGAAGATTCTGCGCATGATCAGAGGAAGGTCATTTGTACAAAAGTGACATGGTGGTTTAAGATTTAATGAGATAAGCACCAAATTCGATGTCTTGATTATACAAATATTATTTTGAATTGTGTTTTTCATTCACATCCACAAAAAAATGCGTCCACGAATGACTGGTATATTTCACAGTTTGCCAAGTACATTGTACAACATCCTCTAGTATGCATTCAAAGTAGAAATGCAACAAATAACTTCATAGGGTGTTCATTGATGTGCTATTCTAGTCTCCTGGTCTATTCATTTTCTTCATCCCGCTATGTAAGGCATGCATACGTAATATCTTGCTTTGAAATCTACCTATCTTAATGAAAGAAATGAAAGGTCATTTGACCAAAATTGTCCCAGAAGTAACTATGAACTGGTCTATATCTTTGAGGTGCAAGTTAGCTCTTACGCGAGATTCCGTGTCTGTTGTACACCCATGTACTTTTACGTGCGCCCCATCAGTCTCGCTGCTAGACGTATGGTATAGATAAAGTTGATGTGTGATCGAAGATTACCCGAAATAACAATGCACTAAAGCCACACTTAATAGAAGTGAAATAATTTTAAAAATATTTGATATTTATGTGATAATAATTGTTTCAAAAACACATTTCATTAAGTATACTTTTGGAGAAACGGTGATTAGAGCTACTTGAATCACAACTATCAGCACAAGACAAAAGTATCGAATCATATCGCTAGAGATCTCATATGGTCTCGGCGCTTCTCGCTGGCATAGCGGGAAGAATCTTGACTGCAGATAAAAGGAGATGAGTTTGAGTCTCAACTAAGGTAACTAAGAAAATCGATACAGAAAGTGAATGGACGGGAAGTCTCGACAATCTTTTTTATTTTAGGTGAGGGTACATTATGCACCCTAAGGGGTAGACGTGTACGCCATCTAAGGTGCAGTTGGACACCCCAAATAGGGCTCACATGAGTATTACAGACCCCCATTCAGTCACGTGTTAAATCATAGCTCTTCAAAAAATCATCAAACATTAATCCCACCATAGATTTTGCTTTAATTTACTGACATTAGTCACAATTAACAGTGTATTAAGACTTGATATGTCAATCGGGTACTTGTCCAACTCAATCAAAAGTTAAATGGCCTGAAATAAGACTAACCATAATTTCGGCCAGTTCATTGCCAGAAAAACCCGAACTGCATTGTGGGTAATAATAATTAAAATGAAATCCAAAAATGCAGTCTAGCCTCCCCAAAGGCCTTAATTATGAAAGAGTATGAACATGACATTGTTTCGATCATTTATATTTTGATATACAAACATTTTGTATATTTTTAATGAATTATTTTAATAAAAAAAGTCATGTGATCTTTACGTACGCCTGTCCGGCATGCTTTGCGCGCGGTTGAATTTCTCTCATGTGCCCAATAGGGGTTCACACTGTACACCCCTATTCGGGGTGTACGTGTGCACCGATAGGGGCACTCGTACAGGGACAAGCCTGTGCACCCTAGGGGTGTAAAATTGAACCCGAATTTCTTAGTGTGTAACTGGCAGTCACAGACTAAATTGTACATGTTTAAACAATGCTAATATATAAATATAGTCAAGATGAAAATAAATAGATACAATTGAAATCAGATATGTGCTGTTAAAAATAGTTAAAATGGATTTTAAGAAATGATAAATAACACAATATTGCACAATTATCAAACAAATTGCAGACTTATTAACCACGTTATTTGTTTAATAATAATAATAATAATAATAGTACAGTTCTTAAATACGCATAACACCTACAGGTCTCTATGCGCGAGGAAAGCGATAAATGTGGTGAGAATTGTAAATTTAAAAATTAGACATCAAATAATTATACATAAGATCAAAGAATATTAAAAAAGGATTGGACCTCCATGTGACTAAGTTAAAACATTCTGAAAGAGGTGGGTTTTTAATTGTACTTTGAATTTCTCAAGCTGGGTAATATTTCTTAATGTCGCTGGTAAAGAATTCCATTGTGCTGGTGCAGCTTTTTGGAAAGCCCGATCCCCATATGATTTGGTCTTGACAGTAATTTCAGAGAGAAGATTTTGTGAGCCAGAATAATCTTGTCAGACATTGAAGAATGCAGTTCTGTTTTTTTTTTTTTGGGGGGGGGGGGTTACATGGAATCACCTTATATTTACTCATCTGTCGTAAATTGAAAGCGTTTGTTTTCAGTGGAGGTAACCATTTTATTCTAATTTTAAAGCGAAATATGTCCCTTCGACTTTAAAGTGATGTCAAACTCAAGGTATTTAGAGCCCTGTCATATGATACATGCTTGGTTCCTAATACTATTTGCATGCCCTTTTCTGGACAGTTTCAATAACGTTCATCCGTTTCAAAGTAAGAGAAGCAGCGAAAAGATATACTAGTACACAATACTATGGGGCTGGTCTTACATACCTAATATACACTGTGAACAAATCACATTCTGGTAGACATGATTCTTTGTAAGCTTTCAATCTTCTTAGCATATATAATTTTATGTTGCTTCTTTTTCATCATTTGAATATTATTGTAATTCTTAGGATTTTCACTGTAGTTACACATTGTAATGGGGTGTTATTTATATAGATCAATTGTGGTTGAAGAGGTAATGATGTTATGGGATAATGATTAATGACGTAAAATAAACCAAACAAGGAATAAACGTTATGCTTAGGAGAACGGGGATATATGCTTATGGTGTGTCCCATAGAATATACAGATTATGAGCGCATGAAGTACTGTGAATCTTTTCATATACGTCAATTTGTTAATTTTATTCAATCCCAAGATTCAAATGCATTTAATTTTTCCATAGTAGTAAAATCAACGTGAATATGTATGATTTATCATTAAAAAAAACATCATTTATTACAGTAAAGACAAAGTACGGAAAATGGGATAGCAATTGTTACTGTGTGAAAGCATAAATAATTCGGTCAGCAACCATGCTTGCATATAAAGCCTAGAAAAGTCATAAGAAAATGAGACTGGTTTAAAAGGAACCTATTCATTATAACTATGGATAGAACAAAAAAAAACAGTGTGGATGTTGCTAGAATCTCAGACATAAACCATAACACATCGTTGATTACATGTGTTAAACTAAAAAAAAAAAAAATCATGAATTGTATTACAATTTATTTATGGACAGGGGATTCCATATTGACATAGTATATGGTATCTGAAAGAAAGTACTGTATACCTCATTGAGAAAATTTCATTCTGTTTCTGGTAGAACGTGTATGGTTTCTTTATATTTGATATTTCAATATCAATTAATCAAATATTGTGCTCATACTGTGATCATATATTTTCCCTATTGATGATACTATGCACTGTAAAAAATGAAGTGCTAATCTAGCACTTACAGTGCTTGTATAGTGACTGCACTACGAGTGCTGATTTTCTAGTTCAAATTCAAACTAGAAAATCAGCACTAGTAGTGCAGTCACTATACAAGCACTGTAAGTGCTAAATTAGCACTTCATTTTTACAGTGTATATAGCCTGGTTTACAGCTCCTGCATGAAAGGTGCTGGTGATCCGATCACATGCAAGTTCTAACCCAACCCATTTAAGTGTATGTCATGTCATCAGGTCTATATTGATATCAAAGAATACACACATAATATACATGTATCTATGATTGAAATGATATCGACAATTTAACAAACACAAACCTGGGATAAACCAGACATCTCTTTCTGTGATTGGAGTGATGTCTTAAGTCCCATCGGCTCTTTAACCTGAAAGTGAAATATTTTACATATCATTGATGTGAATGAAGCACTTACAATACCCTTGGCCCTTGCATAAAAAGTATCTACAGTACTTCCATCCAATAACTTCAATTTGATGCTCGATTTTGATTGGATAATATATACTGTTAGTTGCCATGGGATGGAACCCTACAATAGTTCCTATGTAATTGATTTGGTGTCTATGCATGGTCTACATGTATGTGTCACTGCCATTAATCAGTGTGAACATAATATGCAGATAGTATTGTCTCCTACCTCGCTTATTAGAAATATGATTAAATATTTCAAAATTTTTAGTTGCTATGGCCATGATGAAATTAAATTGGTATTTACAAAAACCATATTATCATGTAATCTTTTAATTCAAGCACGATAAATGATAAATGATTGTTGCCATAATAGACTACAGATACAAATGAATAGTATGAATAACATAATGGGTTAATATATCTCATTCTGGGTTCATAGTCATGCACTCTTTGCCTATCAAAATATACCTTTCCATGGTTTCGCCCATGGAGCTCTGTGTTTTATAGCTCCATGGTTTCGCCCTATCCACATCCATTTTTATCCTGGATTGCAAAGAATGTATGGTTGACATAATATTAACACATACCTTTGATGAACCGGCCATTACCGTCGATGGCTCGTCGAATATCTTTATCTCTTCCAACTGAAAATAGATATAAGAAATTAAGACATATCTTTTCCACATCACACTCCAACATTACAGCAAGGACGGACAAAATAAAATCTGCAGTGGCCAGTGGCGTAGCTAGGATTTTTTTTCCTGGGGGGCACTGGGGGTCCTTGCTTTTTTCAAGGGGGGGGGGGGCAACTTTTTTTCTGTGTGTGTATGTGTCACAAGGGCGGATCCGACTTTCGCCAATAGGGGGTGGGGCCCGAAATTATCTTCACCTACATTTCCCCCAATTAGTCACTTCTTAGCTTCATTCTTATACAACAACAAAAATATGAAATAATCTTATAAACCCTATAAACAAAGTGCGAGCGCGAGGCGCGAGCGAATTTTTTTAAACTTTCATGTACTAGTATTTTGTCCTTAAAATTTAATATTCTGGGCAATGTAATTTGTGATCCTGAACAAGATGCGTATGGAACTAGATAATTACTGCGAACGCCAAGCGCGAGCAGAAATTTTTAATAACTGTTCTAGCATGATCGAATAGGTATCTGTTAAGGACTGTTTACAGTTACCCACAAAAACGGTACATATTTCAATAATGGGAGCGGTACTTGATTAACCTAATGTCCAAGTTTCATGAACTAGATCCATAAATTTTCAAAGTTATGATAGTAATTCAACAAATACCCCCAACTTGACCAAAGTTCATTGACCCTAAATGACCTTTGACCTTAATCATGTGACCTGAAACTCAGGAAGGATGTTCACTATAAATACTTGATTAACCTTATGCCCAAGTTTCATGAACTAGGTCCATATACTTTTTAAGTTATGATGTCATTTCAAAAACTTAACCTTCGGTTAAGATTTTGAAAATAATTCTCCAAACATGGTCTAAGTTCATTGACCCTAAATGACCTTTGACCTTAGTCATGTGACCTGAAACTCAGGCAGGATGTTCAGTAATACTTGATTAACCTTATGTTCAAGTTTCATGAACTAGGTCTATATACTTTCTAAGTTATGATGTCATTTCAAAAACTTAACCTTAGGTTAAGATTTGATATTGACGCCGCCGCCGCCGTCGCCGTCGGAAAAGCGGCGCCTATAGTCTCGCTCTGCTATGCAGGCGAGACAAAAAATCGTCAAAACATTGTCCTATTTGACGAACTTTGAATTTGTCAAATAAATTTGTCATGCAAGCAGATTTCCTTGACAAATTGAATTTGTCAAGTATTTATGGGAAAATTTTTGTCATTATACAAATTTTAATTCGTAATGAAAAGTGGTCTTATTTGACGAATTTTCACTTTGATTCGTCATGCTAAGAAATCGGTTTGTCATGCATGGAAATTAATTCGTAATGTATGACAGATATTTTGTCATGCATAAAACTTAATTTGTCATGTAGCACTGCATGGAAACCCACTGCATGACAACAAATTTGTCATGGCATGCACAACTTTAAGATTGTCACACAAATATTGACAGTTACACTAGAGCTGTATAGACCTAACTGTTGAACATGTAAGTTAGAACTCCAGATCTAGATTTTAGATAACTTAATAATGTGTGTGATCTGAAATGCAAGACTAGATTCTAACTTATCTAGATCTAACTTAGAATTACAAACTCTATCAAATAAAAAAGGATAGACCCTAGATCTAGAGGTCGAGGCCTACACTCCACGCAGACTAGGACCTAGCATAACTGTTAGGTCTAGTTACGAATACGAGTGGGTAATGAAGTGGAACTTTAAATACGTTAGATTCTAAGTTAGATCTCAGTTAGATCTAGGTCTTACGTTAGATCTAGTAGATCTACATTACTAAATTAGAGTTCTATATATTATGTAGACTAGTCTAACGTTAGACCCAGATTTAGATCTACTGTAGAAATCTAACGTTAGAAAGGAGTCTAGCGTTAGATCTTGAGATAGAAAAAGATGAACCTAGACTAGGCCTAACTGTTTGTCAGACGGCATCAGACCACGCTAGAACGGGGTCAGACTCAGAACATCAAACTTCTTTGCATTGATCTAACGTTAGATCCAGATCTAGAGATCTATTTACAATTCGAAAAAAAACCATGTGTGTATTGCTATGGCATAACAGTTAACGCTAGAGCCTACCGGTAGGCCTATTTACAACCGATAATGTCGCACCAACGCATAATGTCGCAGCAACGCATAACGTCGCAGATTGCGACATTATGCCAAGAGCGTCCGACGCATAATGTCGCAGTCAACGCATAATGTCGTAGTTTTTCTAACGCACAACGTCACATGTCGCAACGCATAATGTCGCAGCAAAGTGTCAACGCATAATGTCACATGTCGCAACGCATAATGTCGCAGCGGTATTTTCTTCAGGACTCGAGCTACAGATAAGATATAAAATATGCTTTCACTAAGTATTTTGAGACACGAGAAAGAGAATTAAGTGATTTGGAAATCAGGATTACTCATTGTATGGATATTTATCGGTTTATTGCCATTTCGTCTACTGCCTTTTTCCCCACTATCGCATGGTCTGATATCATTTCGTCTACCATTAGTTAGTCAACAACTTTCAACATAGTCCAATAACCATTTCGTCTAATTACCATCTCGTCTAATAGCCAGTTGGTCTAATAGCCGTTTTGTTTATTATCATTTAGTCTAATTGGATTATTTTCAATTGGTCCAATATCCACTTTGTCCAATATCACCACGTCTATTACATTTTGGTCTAATAGCCAATTGGTCTAATAACCACTTGGTCTACTCTTATTTCGTCCATGTTCCATTTGGTCTGACTTCAGTTGGTTCGCTATCACTTTGTCTAAACCCATTTTGGCTAACAATCATTTGGTATCGTTGCCATGGGTCCAATCACCAATAGGTCCAATCACCATCTCGTCCAATCATCATTTCGTCCAATAAGCATATTCATTTCATCTTATAACCATAATGGTCTACTGGCACTAGACCTCTACGGTGATTCTATGTATCATTGTCGACTTGTTGCAGTACTACTCCTGATTCGTGGTTCAGATCAGCTCGCGAGCGCCAAAAAAAACCCTTTACCATCCGCATAAAAAAGGAAAGGGAACGAAAGAAAAGAGAAAAAATGGGGAAAGAGAGGAGGGAAAATGATGAAAAATAAGAGGAGACACAAGAGTGAATAAAATAGGGTGAGGTGAAGACTTGGAAAATAAGAAAACAATATTTCATGTCTCAAAAGAGGCGCGATAGCTCAGTCGGTAAAACGGGGGTTTCTGATTCCGGTGACATGCATTTGATTCCTAATTGGTGCGTTAGTGTCCCTTGGTAAGGCAAAATAGTCATTATGCCTACCAGGTCCCTTGGAGAGGACCTTAAGCCGTTGGTTCTCTGGTTGCTTGCTTACAAGCATTCATGCTTTCTTGGCAACCAGGTAAAAAAATCACCATGTACTATGTAGGCTAAAATTTTCGCTCGCGCTTCGCGCTAGCATCCACATCCACTTCAGAATTTTCATGCATAGTGCTTGAAAAAGTGCTTAAATTTACCCCTTTTCGGACTGGAATATGAAGTATTTTTAGCTCGCGCTTCGCTCTCGCTTTATATTTTTATGCTTTTTCAGTTCTGATTTGCTTTGCAAAGTGTACATCGATAATTATTACTATTATTGTTTTTACTATTACGAAGTTATATTTATGCATTTGTGTAAAATTAAGTAATGAAACTAAATTTGGGGGCTGGCCTCACATACAAGCATTGCTTATTTTCGGCAGCCCCTCCGTTTTACTCTAAAATACAAAAGAAATCATTTAAGGCAGCTTAATGTTATTAATTGTGTTTATCTAATGTATAGGCCTTATTATGTTTTATAATATGTTATGTTTTGTTATATTCCTTATTTTTATGATATGTTCATTATATACAACATTGTGAAACGGAAATAAAATGAAATGATTAAAACATGTGTTCAAAATGCCTAAATTCTAGGTCTTAATCTAAAAAAAAACGCGCACTCAGCACCCAAGTTTATTGAGATACGCAGCTTGTTCTATACATTTATAACGTGCTTGAATCATTCAGTTTCAGATTAGAATATTAAAAAAACTTCTGCTCGCATTATTAACATTAATGTAGGAAGATACCTAGTTACCCATCCATTTTATGATTTACAAAACATTAAAAGAGTGTCCTGTTCTTAGATCCGAAATCTATTTTTGTCGGCTCGCGCTACCGTCAATTGTGTAGTTATGTAACTCGAGTCCTGAAGAAAATCCCAGTGATTGGACTTATTGGTGATTGGACCCATGGCAACGATACCAAATAATTGTTAGCCAAAATGGGTTTAGAAAAAGTGATAGCGAACCAACTGATGTTAGACCAAATGGAACGTGGGCGCAATGAGAGTAGACAAAGTAGACATTGGACCAATTGAAAAAAATACAATTAGACTAAATGATAATAAACAAAACGGCTATTAGACCAACTGGCTATTAGACGAGATGGTAATTAGACGAAATGGTTGTTGGACTATGTTGATAGTTGTTGACTAACTAATGGTAGACGAAATGATATCAGACCATGCGATAGTGGGGAAAAAGGCAGTAGACGAAATGGCAATAAACCGATAAATATCCATACAATGAGTAATCCTGATTTCCAAATCACTTAATTCTCTTTCTCGTGTCTCAAAATAAAATAGTGAAAGCATATTTTATATCTTATCTGTAGCTCGAGTCCTGAAGAAAATACCGCTGCGACATTATGCGTTGCGACATGTGACATTATGCGTTGACACTTTGCTGCGACATTATGCGTTGCGACATGTGACGTTATGCGTTAGAAAAACTACGACATTATGCGATGACTGCGACATTATGCGTCGGACGCTCTTGGCATAATGTCGCAATCTGCGACATTATGCGTTGCTGCGACATTATGCGTTGGTGCGACATTATCGGTTGTAACAGGCCTATGCCGGCCTATGTACACAGACCGTAAGCGGCCAGGCGAGAGTTCTAACTTACAGCCTAGTACAGTCTACATGTGCAACAATTAGGTCTATACAGCTCTGTAACTGTCATTATTTGTGTGACAATTAAAAATCGAGTTGTGCATACCAGATGTTCTACGTCAATTGTAAATGCCGGTAGGCATAACGTTACAGATCTGAAGTTCCGGGCCTGGAGACAGTCAGGCAAGCGATGTGAATTTTGACAAATCTAAAGATAAGGAAACCCGTTTTAAATTTGTCAAAAACTTTCATTCCAAAATTCGTATTGTATGTCTAAATTCGTCCCTCAATTTGTCAAGTCTGATAAGATTCGTCGTCTGCAATCGGATTGACAATATCCATTTCTCAATTCGTGCTTGTTCGATTCGTCAGTTAAAGTAGTTTGTCAAAACAGGATTTACATTCGTTACGTAGAGACGTGAATTAGTATTTCCCGATTTTTTATTTGTCAAACTACTTTGTCAATTGTCATAAAGTGATCGTCATAAGGGCGTGACGAATTTTTACTGCCAGTTTGACACATTTTTTGCCCCTGCTTGACTAATAAATACTAAGAGTGCAGAAAAAATTTGATTTGAATAAATAGAGAAAATCAAATAAGAATAATGCTGAAAACTTCATTAAAATCGGACGTCAAATAAGAAAGTTATGACATTTTGAAGTTTCGCTTATTTTTCACAAAACAGCTAATGCCCAAATCAGTGATATGCAATGAGAGAGTCGCATTTGACAAAAAGGACCCTCTTGTTTGAACCACAAAATGTTAAAACAATGGAATTCCACATGTTCAGAGAGGAATAAAACTTTGTTCCGCATGGCAATGAGGAGTAAATTAAAATATTTCATATTTCCTATAATAAAATACAAAAGAAATAGTAAGTGAGTAATGTCATCAGTCCCCTCATTTGCATGTCGACCAGGATGTGCATATACTAAAAACTGTTTTGTGAAATTGAGGGAAACTTTAAAATGTCATAACTTCTTAATATTTTAGATCCGATTTGGATGAAATTTCCAGTGTTATGATTGTCCGATTTTTCTCTTTCTATTCAAATCAGCTATTTGTTGGGGTGGATTTGTCCTTGAAGCCAAATCTAAACCCCAATTTCGATTAATCCATATGGTTCATAATTAATATTATTTTGACGCTTTGTATCCTACTCAAAATTTGCTTTCTTTGAACTAAAGCAAATTAATGATTACACGTCATTTTTTTTATTATTATATTTTATACCTTTTTCCGCAACGAAGGATCCACTGTTACATCATCAGCCATCTCTGCAATAGGTGATCTGCATGAAAGATGGAAATAGAATTGCAGCTTTTTAATCGCCTTAATTTCATATATGTCCTGGACCAGGGGCGGATCCTGGATTTTTCGAAAAGCAGGGCACATTTTCCCGAGGAAAAATTTGACAAGCCAAAAAAAAAGATATAAAAAAAGGATTTTAACCAAAAATAAAGGGGATTTCGTCCACGAAAAAAATTGACAAGCAAAAAAAACCCCAAAAACACAACAAAAAGGTGGCACACTTCTGTTTTAAAGGCATTTTTACATTACAAATTTTAATTGTGCCTCTCAAAAGGGGGAACCGGCCGGCTGTGCCCCCCCCCCTGGATCCGAACTGTATAAATGTGAATTTGAATTTAGTAATAAAATTCATTCACTTGAAATGAATATTTTGTGTTATGATACATACAATGAAAACATCAAATAATTACACTTTAAAAAAGGCTTACCCAGTATTGGGTAAAATGGGAACATGCATGTTTCTTGGGTAAAAAAATATTTTGTAAAGTTTACGCAATGTTGCGTTAAAATAGCACAATATGGGGTAGAAAAATACCCATCAAACCTGCATGTTCCCTTTCTACCTAATATTGGGTAATTTCTTCCCAGTGTTCTTAGAGTGTATAACAATGCATCATATATATACAACAACAATATATCAATTAAATTTTAACAATTAATACAGTTTTCATATATTTCCAATTAATTGAAAGAAAATATAATTACGTAAATGTATATAAAAACAAGTATACCACTAAGCAGGCGCGGATCCAAGATTTTGTGGAGAAGGGGCCCAAATTTGACCTGAATTTGGCGCCCTTGTGTACTCCCTCACGGCCAGGCAAACTTAAGTGCCTCAAATGCATTTTGAATTCTCTTATTACATAATCACATGTTTTTAAAAAAAGGCAATTGAAGACCACTTTTTTAATGTGTTCTTTAAAAAAAACATGGATATATAATGTAATATCAATGCGAGTGCGAAGCGCGAGCGATTTTTGGGGTTTCAATTTGGTTTAACTTCACACCAGAATAGATCCTACTCGCATATTGTGTGAACGGGAGCTGGAATTTCTTTACTAGTTGTTTTTAAAAAAGCCTTCTATAATATAAATGATAACCTCTTGGGAATAATGCAATCTCGAAGCAATGGAGTAAATTTCCTCATCAGTGGCGTAGCTGTGATTTATTCAGCAGGGGTGCACGGGGGGGGGGGGGGCTTGTTGAAATTTTGTAGAGGGCACCAATATAAAAAAATAAATAAAATTGAGGGTAGAAGCTTAAGAAAATCTGAGATTTTATTCTTAAAAACACATTGAGGTATCTCATAAGGTCTAGATAAATAATGCGAACGCGAAGCGGGATCTGATTTTTTTTTTCATGTATTTTATCATGAAAGCCTAAATCAGGGGCGGATCCAGCTTCCGCCAATAGAGGGGCCAATTATTTTCACTTATATTTTCCCCGATCGGCCGCTCAAAGTTGATTTTTTTTTGTTTCTTTGAAGGGGTTGTCCCAGTGGCGTAATGACCCAACAATTTTGAGGGGGCTCGATATGGCGTATCGCTTAAGATTAATAAGTTGCGAGCGAGCGAAGCGAGCAAGCAAAAATGCTGACATTTTTATCACAAAAATCCAAGTTTGTGATAAATTTTGACATCATATTTGGGGGAAAAAAAAATTGGGGGGGGGAAGGGGGGGAGGAACGTATCATGTCCTAACAGTCATTTCCTAGCTTTATTCTTATAAATTACATCAATGTGTAATAATCTCATAAGCCCTTTGCCAGGTTAAAAAATGAAATTTAATATATGTTGTAATGGAAATTGAACATTCTGGGCAATGTTTGAGAACCTGAACAAGATGCGTATGTAACTAGATAAGTACTACGAGCGCGAAGCGCGAGCAGAAATTTTCAATATGCGTTCTTGCCTGGTCGAAAATTGACCCACTAAGGACGTTTTGCAGTTAGCCATTAAGACGATACATATTTCAACGATTAAATAATGCGAGCGCGAAGTGCGAGCTTAACTTTTTTGTTATTCCAACCGAAAAAAAGAGATTTCAAACGCCGAAAGGGACACTCTATTCATGTATTGTCAATCATGAAAAGGATGGGTAATTTGGTATCTTCCTACATTAATAATGCGAGCGCAAAGCGCGAGCAGATGATTTTTTATATTTTGATCTGAAACTGGATAATTTTAGCACATTTTGAATCAAGCTGCGTATCTCAATATACATGCGTGCGCATGTTTTAGAGTTAGACAGAATCTGGGCATTCTAAATACATTTCATTTTTTATCAATAATATTTGAAATTCCGATATGAAAAGGGTCAATTTAAACACTATTTAAAACACTGTGTATATAGGGAAATTGTGAAGTGAATGTGGATAGCACTTACACTAAATGATGCGAGCGCGGAGCGCAAGCTAGTAATTTGTTATATTTTTAACCTAGGATCGGGACATTCTAGGCATAAGGACATTATGTCATCATATGAAAATGATGAATATCTTTCTATTCCTCTTCCTAAAACTTGTATATTTTTTTTTTTCTGAAAAAGGACAATTTAGTTATTATGAATTCATAAAGATTTTATTTGAAATTTGTTGACAGTGCATGAGGCAAGAAAACCGGACATTTTAAGTTCTTTTGTAATAATGAATAGGATTCATGGGTCGATATATTTTTAACAAATAATGCGAGCGCAAATCGCGATCGGAAATGTTTAATAAACTGTCATAAATGGGGGATTTTAAGTAGTGTGATACTTAATTAATATACATGTATACATAACTTACCAATCAAAATGTGAGCGCACAGCGCTAGCTCATAGGCCTTCATTTTTGACAATCGAGACACCTGAAAAGGGATATTTTGAGAATCTTATATGAAATACACAAAATAGGTAGGCCTACTTAGCTAATAATGCAAGCGCACAGCGCACGCTGCAAATGTTGATTCACAACATAAAACGGACAATTTACAGAGCACTTAAAAAATAAATAAATTGGTAAATCAAACAAAATAATGAAAGCTCGATGTCCGAGCTGAAATATGTATTGTATATTGACTTCAAAACTTGATATTTTAATCTGTATATCAGCCAATTTAGCAAGATATGTATCTCATCGAACAGGCAATGCGAGCACGATGCGCGAGCGAAACTTTAATATAGTGACATTAAATATTTTCTAAAAATATTTTCCAAGTCTTCCCCTGACCTTATTTTATTCACTCATATTCCTCCTCTTATTTTTCGTCTTCTTTTTTCCCCTCCTTTCTTTCCCTTCTTTTTTTTTCTTTCCCCTTTTTCCATGTTTTCGCTCCGCCAATAGGGGGGTGGGCGGGCCCTCAGGCCCCCTGGATCCTTCAATGTTAGTAGTTGTTATGATGAACACGATGCATACTAATTTGAAAGGACAAGTCCACCCCAACATCAAAATCAGATGTAAAATAAGAAAATTTAAGAAATGAATGTGAGCGCGAAGCGCTAGCTGAAAGCTTTTATAATGATTCAGTTTTTCAGTTGTCAGCTTAGAATATCAAATATTATCAGCTTGCACTTCTCGTTCGCATAAAATCTGTGAGGTAGGGATGCGTATAAAGCTAAACAATTGATGCGAGCGCGAAGCCCGTGCTAAAATTGTTATATATTGACTTAAGAAGGACTCTTTTAAGGTCTAATTCCTATTCTAATTGTTTTTCCTTTTTCTCATCTTCTTTTTTCCTTTCTTTCCCATTTTTGCACCACCATTTGGGAGGGAACTTTGCCTCCTGGATCCGCCTATGTATATTGACCTGAAAAACACTAACATTTTAAGGACTTATGTACGTGGTATCGATGGAGAGGATACACACCTCACTAATCAAATATTGCGAGCGCATAGCGCGAGCTGAATTTGATATTAACCCCTTTTTTTGTGACCCTGAACAGAATACCTATCTCGCTAAACAGACTTCAAACTCGACATGCTCGAGCACATTGGGTTTTTTTTATTTAACTTTTTTGGGCAGGACATGTATTTCCCTATAAACAAGCAGTACGAGCAATGTTGCGCCCCCGGTCGATCATGAATTTGCATGGAGCCCCCTAAGTTCTAGGTCAATTTGGCGCCCTCGGTTGAACATGAATTTGGCGCCCCATGTGAAATATACCTTTGCCCTCCCTCCTCTGAAACATGCATTTGTCGCCTTATGGTCAAACATCAAATTAGCGCTCCCCTATATAGTTCGAACATCAATTTGGCGCCCCGCTAGTTCGAAAATCAATTCGGCGCTCCCCGAGTTCGAACATCAATTCGGCGCTCCTGACGGCGCCCCATAGTTCGAATGTCATTTTGGCGCCGCCTAGTTCGAACATCAAATCGACGTCCCAGTCAACACCTCCCTCTTACTTTTCCCATCTCCTTTTTTCTCTCTTTTCCTCATTCCTCTTCCTATTCCATTCCTTTATCTTTTCCTTCTCTCATTCTTTCCCAGGGGTCCTACATGTAGGCCAGGGGGGGGGGGGGGAGCAAGAGCCAACAAGAGTCATATCATGGAATAAACAGGCATAATGGTATAATGAGGCGACGGATTTGAGAGGGCCAGACATTGCGTATCAGGCAGAATTTAAAAAAAAGTTGCGAGCGAGCAAAAATGTTGACGTTTTTAATACAAAAGTCCAATTTTGTGATAGATTTTGACATGATATCCAGAAAATAATATATTTCACTCTTCTCTCTTTCCATTCCTTTTTTGTGGTCTGTATGCCACTGTAAACATGATTCTTTGCTTCTTTGCAGCAGTAGCGTGAAGAGTAAAAAAAAACGAGAGGCGCAGTATGACGCACGTGCTAAAAAGCTGCTTAATATAAGTCCCGAGCGACCAAAGCGAGCGAGAATAAAAATCACATTTTCATGAGAATTTAACTTTGAGATATTTTTTGACATTATATTCAGTAAATAAAATCATATCATTCACTCTTCCTTTGCTTTTCTTTCCTCCTTTTTTTTTTCTTGGTTGTAGAACTTTTGGGGACCATGGCCCAACCCTTCCATAATCATATACGACAGTGCTATGCGGTTGGGGTCCGTCTGGGGCCCCCGGAACTTCTTGATATCAAAGCCATTTAAACCTCGCAGATTGCCGCTATTTTTAATCAAATCGCGGGTATATACAGAATATAGCTTTTACACAACACATTTATTCAACCCAGTTGAACCAAATATTTTGAGGGGGCAAAACATAGCAAGGTGGGAAAATTTGTAAAAAGTCGCTAGCGAGTAAAGCGAGCTGGAAAAAATGCCTATTGAAATTAGATTTTAATTATGTGATAGATATCCATTATATTCAGCATATAACACGTTATTGTTTTCATTCATTTCATTATACGTTGTCTCCTATAATTTCTTTTATTTCCTCTTGGGTGTGGAACCAAGACCCCCCCCCCCGCCTGTACGCCAGTGATTGAACGTAAAGCTTAATGTAGGAAGGGTCCCTACAGGGGGGCGTTATAGAGCCAGTTGAAGGTTATAGATGAAGAGCCCCTACTGCGTGGGGTCTGGGGCAAAGCCCCGATAGCTTATTTGCATAGAATTAAGCAAGCTTATAGCACAATGTTGTATGCAGTCCATCTTTCTTCCCGCTATTTATTTTCTATCCTCGGCGGCCCGGTCATGTTATTAAGTTGTTTTCTTGTCCCTTTTCTTTGTTTTCCAATTTAGCTTTTGACTAATTCCATTCTACCTTCATTTCCCGCTGTTTGCCATTTTGTCATCTTTTAATTTATTTCCCATCATGCTATTGCATTACATAGGCCTTTTTCGGAATGATTTGTTCTTTCTCAAATGTTTTTTTTCCCGCTTTCCTTCCTTTTCCAATAAAGATATATTTTTCTTTTTCGTTTTCTTTTCACTTTTCCCGTTCCTTTTCCCTTTCCTTCTCCTCCTTTCCTTTTCCCCTTTCCTTCCCCCTTCCCTTTCTTTCTCCCTCCCTTTTCTTTTTTTCCGTTTTTTAAATTTTCCCGGTGAAATCCACCAGGGGGGCAGCTTGTCCCCCCTGCCCCCCGCCTGTTACGCCACTGCCCTCTTCCTCTCTCGTTTTCTTCTTCTCTTCTTTTCCGTCCTCTTCTCTATCTTCCTTTCTCACTTTTTTTCATGATCTTTTCTTTCCCCTTTCTTCTCTCTTTTTTTGTTCTTTTCTTTCCCCCTTCCCCCCTTTCTCTCTCTTTTTTATCTTTCTTCCCATCTTCCTCTCCTTTTTCTTCTCTTCCTTCCTCTCATTTTCCTTCTTTTCTTTTCCCCCTTTTCCTTTCTCTTTTTTTCTCTTCCTTTCCCCTCCTCCTCTCTTTTTCCTATCTTTTCCCCCTTTTCCTCTCATTGTTTTCTTCTCTTTCTGCCCCCCTCTTCCTCCCTAAAAGGTGAGGCAAGGCCCCCTCGGCCCCCATTGATCAGCGCCTGATAGAACCCCATGGTTTCGTATCATTTGACATTTTGGAGGGCCTTTAGACCTCTCGATGACATATCCTGATCATAGTTTTACACACTCTGCGGACTATCGGACCCGCGGACTAACGGACCCGCGGACTTTCGGACCTGCGGACTAACGGACCCACGGACTATCGGACCCACGGACTATCGGACCCGCGGCCTAACGGACCCGCGGGCTATCGGGATGTCCCCGAATGTTCATGTTTCAACATGTGTTCCTACCTCTCAACGTTGGGCGGAGGTACTTGTCTAGGGAGCCAGCTTGCTTTAGCCTCTCCGCTTTTCTTTTTCGATTTTCGCAACCTGAAGATTTTTGGCTAAGTGGCCATGGTACTTGAGAACTTTGTAGTTGGGCGTGGTCGCCTGGGCGCCATGAGTTGCAGACTGGCGAGTTTGAATTCGCGCCTTACCCGCTTTCCAGACCATAATGCGCATGCTCGTAGCTTCGAGAACTTCGAAGTCTCTTAGGGACGGAATGTATGAATGCGGAAATAATAACACGAATAGTCTTAAGGCCTGAACAAGTTCTTGTAATGTGATCGAGGCGGTCTGAATATACGGTTTTTATCAATTTCCACTTTCCAAATAACTATGGAGCGCAAGTTATCCCGACCCTCAACCCCCGGGGGGGGGGGGGCACTCAGTATATAATGCATAGTGGGTATGTGCCGCGGAGGGGACCCCCATTTTTACACTCAAATTTCCTTTCCAAGGCATAGCATTTTTGTCTTATTGAGAAAAAGAACAAAGAAAGCCGCTCCAAAGCATAGCATTTTCTTCTTTTCGAGAAAAAAGAAGAAAGAAATCCGCTCCAAAGCTTCGCATATTTTCCGTTGATTTTTTTCAGTTGATCTGCTATAATGAGCCGCAATTTTGGTGAAAAGCGGCCGCAGAGCGCTGTCCGACCATCGCATCTGCGCTCGCGCACCTGGCGCCCGTGCCGCCGGGCTAGCTGCATGCATGTATGCCCGTTCCATAGGGATGAATACCTAATCACACGCAGGCAACCCGTTCCAAAGACCCCCGTTTTCACAAACATTTGTCGTTTCGAAGCCCGTTCCGAGGACCCTCATTTTTACAATTTTTTTTTCTCTTTAAACCTCTTTCGAGGGACTTTATTTACGTCTCTATAATACAGTTTACAAATCACAAAGTATATACAGTAATCAAATTAATCAATCAATAAATGAGTTCCAGCAATTTGTCAATTTCTTTTGTATTCTTATTTTTGGTAACATATTTTGAACTTAAATACCATCTCAGTTTCATTTTCAAATTCATCCATAATCTATTTACATTAACAAAGTAATAACCTTTTTTCATACTCGTTTCAATATACTTTCTGTAAATGGTGTATTGAGTAAAATTCAAAATGATATTAATTAACCAGTATTTCGGTTCTTGTATATTCCAACCTAAAATTACTATATTTTCATTAACACAGACCTGTACTTTAGAAACAGAAAGAATTGTGTCTTCTACCATTTTCCTTTTTATATAACAATGTGAGAACAGCTTGACTTTGGGAGGATGACATTTTTTTTCTCCTCATAACCAGTATTTAAACTACTAATTAACATATCTTTTAAATCATTCCAAAAGCACCTGTAAAACTCTGCACTCAGGCCATCGCTACCTGGGGCTTTGTTCGTGTTCATTGACATGAGTATATAAAAACACTCCCTTTCCGTTAATAAACCTTCACATAAATTTGCTTGCTCTTCTGATAAAGTGTTTAATTTTAATCCTGTAAAATATTCATCGAACTCTTGATCTTGATTGCAATCCCCTTTATACAGATTTTCATAATAATATAATATATGTTCTAAAACTTTTTTACCGTCATGTACTATTTTACCTTTAAGGACGTTCCACAGTTAAAGTGAAATCCATGTCATTTTCACCAAACTTTGCACATAGATACTTTAGAACCTTAATATTCGAAATATGCAAAAATTAACATAGGTCCATGTGCTTGATTTTTTGCTATAGAGCTTCAAAGTTCACCCAAATTGATGTTCTTAAGAATTGCGCATTCAAAAGAATTTGGCATTTTTTGACCGCCCAAGATTGCTACAATGAGTTTAAACCTCTATTACTCAGTCAAAATACATGAAAAAGTCATCAAACTTCGCAAGAGAGTTAATAATTGTATCGTTAGAATGGAGAATCTATATATAGTGCTATTTGTGTGCAATTTTAAGTTTAACAGCACTTTAGTTCTTAAAAATGGCGTAAAAGATAACAAAATCCCAATCTACAAAATGTAAAATTTCAGTAACAAACTACAAACGTACAATAAATGCTGCACTTTATTAAAAATCCATGTCATTTTCACCAAAATTTGCAGAGTTGTAGAGGTAGGTATACCTAAGAGGTACAAACATAAAAAAATAGGGGTTCATGTGCTTGTTTTTAAACTATCAGCATTTTTATTAGAGCAAATGTGCTTTTTAAAACACAAAAAATGCGCCGAATGCTTTGTATCTATGTGAAGAAAAAATAAAAAACACTCTACCATTTATTCAAACTCGGGGTAATATTCGTGATTCTTGGCAGCACTGCAGAGTGAAGTATTTTGAAATTGTAGAGATTTTTTTTGTTTAATGGTCCATGAAATAATTCCATTTTTTAGCTTCATGAAATAACGCATCGGATCTAGAGTTAAAGTGCAGAAGATGAGAAAAATCAGCTCACACCCGCAGCTAATTAATCACCTGTTCATCCATTGTGACGTCAGCGCGCAGAGTGTAAACTATGCGCATATCATAATGCGCACAAACATAACTGTGGAACGTCCTTAATTTCTACACAATTTGTTTATTTTTTAACACTTCTTCTTTTTTCCAACTGTAAAAAATATTTCGTGCACTTTTCACCATTCATCATTTTTACAATAAGCCCGCTCCAAGGCCCCCGTTTTTTGTCTCGCCCGCGGCACATACCCATTACTTTTTTGGTCGAGTGCCCCCCCCCCCCCGGCCTACAACTAGCTACACGGCTGGTCATTGCTTGCTTGTTATTGGTGTTGAACGTGACGATGTTAACATGTGCTTTGTAACCTATGCAATTATAGGTATATGGCTTAAAAAGAATGCAACTTGTATAACTTATACTAGTTACATTCTTTTTAAGCCATACCCATACACAATTTCAGCGCCCCCTAGTTCTTACATCAATTTGTCGCCCCCCTCGTTCGAACATCAATTTGGCGCCCCAAGTTCGAATAGCAATTCGGCGCCCCCTAGTTCGAACATCATCTGGCGCCCCTAGTTCGAACATTCAATCGGCGCCCCCCGATGTCGAACATAATTTTTTGCGCCCCTACGTCGAACATCAATTCGGCGCAACCCCCCCTCCCCCCCTCTACGTCGAACATTTTTTTTTGCCTCCCTAGGTCGAACATCAATTTGGCGCCCCGGCCAGTTGGAATATCAAATTGGCGCCCCCTAGTTCAAACATCAATGTGGTGCCCCTAGTTCGAACATCAATTCGGCCCCCCCCCTAGTTCAAGTATCAATTCGGCCCCCAGTTCGAACATCATTTTGGCATCCCTTCGAACTCAATTTGGCTTCCCTAGTTCGAATATCATTTCGCCCTCCCCCTAGCTCGAGTATCAATATGGCGCCCCCTAGTTCGAACATCAATTCGGTGCCCCCCTAGTTTGAGTATCAGTTTCGCGCCCCTAGCTCGAACATCGTTTCGCCCCCCCCCCCTAGTTCAAGTATCAATTTGGCGCCCCCAGTTCGAACATCATTTTAACATCCCTTTTAATATCATTTCGGCGCCCTCCTAGTTCGAATATCAATTCGGCGCCCCTACAAGAAGGTCCAACATCAATTTGGCGCCCCCTAGTTCCAACATTAATTCTGAGCCCCCCTAGTTCGAGTATCGATTTGGCGCCCCCCCCCCTAGTTCGAACATCGATTCGGCCCCCTCCCCCCTAGTTCGAGTATCAATCTTGCGCCCCCAGTTCGAACATCATTTTAACATCCCTTCGAGTATCAATTTGGCGCCCCCTATAGTTGCAACATCAATTTGGCGCCCCTAGTTCGAATATCATTTCGGCCCCCTACGTCGAACATCAGTTCGCCCCCCCCCCCCGTTAAAACATCAATTCGGCCCCCAGTTCCAACATCATTTTGACATTCCTTCGAACATCATTTTCTTTCCTCCTCTTCCTCTTTTTTTTCTTCTCGTCCTTCCCCCTCTTCCTCTCCCCTTTTCTTCTTTTCTTTCCCCCCTTTCTCTCTCTTTTTTCTTCTCTTCTTTCTTCCCTCTTCCTCTCTCTCCCTTTTCTCCTTTTCTTTCCCCTCTTCCTCTTTTTTCTTCCCCCTCTCCCCCTCCCTTTTCTTCTCTTTCTTTCCCCTTTTCTTCTTTTCTTCCCCCTTCTCTCTCTTTTTTCCTCTTCTTTCTTTCCTCTTCCTCTCCTTTTTTCTCCTTTTCCTTTTCCCCTCTTCCTCTCTCTTCCCCCTTTCTTCTTTCCCCGCTTCCTTTTTTTTCTTCCCCCTCCCCCTCCCTTTTTCTTTTCTTCCTTCCCCCTCTCCCTCTTTTTTCTCTTTCTTTCCCCTCTTCTTCTATTTTTTTCTTCTTCTTTTCTTTCCCCTCTTCTTTTTCTTCTCTTCTTTCCTCCCTCTTCCTCTCTCTCCTTTTCTTTCCCCCTCTCCTTCTTTTTTCTTCCCCCTCTCCCTCCCCCTCCCTTTTATTCTCTTCCTCTTTTTTATCCTTTTCTTTCCTCTTTTTCCTCTCTTTTTCTTCTCTTTTTTCCTCCCTATTCCTCTCTCTCCTTTTCCTTTCCCTCTCTTTTTCCTTCCCTTCCTTCCCCCTCTTTTTCTTCTTTTCTTTCCCCCTTTCCTCTCTCTTTTTTCTCGTCTTCTTCCTTCCCCCTCTTCCTCTTTCTTTTCCCCTCTTCTTTTCCCCTTTCTCTCTCTTCTCTTCTTTCCTCCTTCTTCCTCTGCCTTTTTTTCTCCTTTTCCTTTCCCTCTCTCCCCTCTCTCTTTTCCTCTTTTCTTTTCCCCCTTTTCCTCTTTCTTTTTTCTTCCCTTCTTCCCCTCTTCCTTTCTTCTTTTTTCTTCTTTTCTTTCCCCTGTTCCCCCTTTTTTTCTCTTTCTTTCCCTCTCTTCTTTTTTTTTTGCCGAAGGGGGGGGGGCAAGGCCCCCTCGCCCCCCCCTCCATGGATCCGCGCCTGCGGCACTAAGGCCTATGCACAATATCTCTAAAAGAGAACTCTGTGAGCTTTAATGATTTTTTTTTTTAGTTTTAGATATAAGGTTCTAATGCTATACCTTACCAAAAAAAATTGTTTGTACATATGCAGAGTTGTAACATACATGTATATATGCCCACTTTCTAACAGGAACGTGATCAATGATCGTGGAAAAACTGTACTTTGATCTAAATGTTTCGGATTTATGTGATGTTGAGTTGTTCCCTGTCCGTACGTATAGGGTGAGCACAAAATCAAGGCTAAATAAACGCTTGCATTATTTTTATCTTCAAGATTGAATCAAGATTGAATCATTGAATCATCTTTACAAAATACAGTTTTGATAAAACATAGTCTTTTATATTATAGCAAACATCCCTTATGATTAGGGATACTTAGGGAGTATACTGAACGAAGTCAATATGACTCTGTATTCAGTTCCAAATTCTTTCTCCTCTTTAGGTTGGCCGGATCATGTCCTGGTGGGTCAGCGTCGAACTTGAACTTAACTGGTTCACTTCTCCAATACTTGCCCAGTCCATTCTCGAAGCTGTAGACACTGGGTGCATTAACTAATTCATTAATGAGACTATTCCATGGTTTTATCATTCTCATGTAAAACAAATCTTACGTTTCTCAGTGACTGATCTTGGAATAAACAAATTTTTTTTCATGACCTCTGGTAGGCCCAAGAAGCTGACCCAAATCTGGCACTACCTCCTGGTCATATCTTTGAAATAACTTGTAAGTTTCCATCATATCCATAGGCGGCGGAAGCGGGGGGATGGGGGGGGGGGGGGACAGGTCCCCCCCCCCTAAATTTTATGTTGATAACCTTTTTTTTGGGGGGGGGGGGCTTGTCAAAAAATTCTGTCGGTCCCCCCTAAAATTTTGGTTGATATATAACCTTTTTTTTTTTTTTTGGTTGTCAAAAAATGTTGGTGGTCCCCCCTAAATTTTTTGGCTTCCGCCGCCAATGATCATATCCCCTCGCGCACGGCGGTATGTCAATGTAGGGGGTTTCAGTTGGATCAATCTTTGTTCGTATGGAAGTTTTTTTTTACCTCAGGTACCAATTTAGTGGCCCTTCTCTGTACATTTTCTTATGCATGAATATGTTTCTTCAAGTAAGGACTCCATACTCCAAAAATTCATTTTTCGGGGTATCTGAATTTCAAAAAGAAAATCACATGCTCACAAAGTTCAATATCTGCTCTTTTATTTGATACCTTAATCACCAAAAATTGTAAAATTGTAAAATTCAACAGAAACTGACTATTCTCTGTAACGAGATTTCATAACAAATTTACGATCATCGATGAGAGATATGACAAGTAATGATAATAATCATAGTTGCAATGATAATACCGATGACAATGATAATGTAGGGTATTTTTATATCTTACATATCCACATTGTTAGGTGCCTAAGACGCTCAGACTACATGGCTTATAGTCGGAAACAAAATAAAAGATCCACTATCATCTTGAAGATGGCGCTCTTTGGATAAACAGCTTTATGTGGCGGCTTTCCGAGAAAATCTACTAAAATTGCATTTTTTCAGCTCCCCTGATTCTCTGCACCTAACTAACTAGTAATTATGAATAGTCAGACGAAGAAGGGTAAAAATGACTACAAGCTTTGAAGCAACCCTCGTCAAAATAAGCCAGGAAAAGATTTGGTGAATCTGGGTGTGGCCGATGATTCTTATGTGTCGGACAAGGCTTCGACCTACGGCTCACCACGGTCCGCTTCCGCGGAACCTAGCCCTTCCGCCGAGCTTCAGCGATCGGACCCACCACTCTCTGTACAGTTCGATGTTTTCAAGCAAGAAATGAAAGGTATGCTTTCTTCTATCAACAAAGTTATGAATGAGAGATTTGATTACGTGTTAAGGGAACTGTCCGGTTTTAGGCATGAACTTGAGGGAGTTAAGTCATCTGTTGCCGATATTACGGCTAGCCTATCCGACACTTCTGAAAGAGTCGCACAACTTGAATCTGATAAGATTCCTAAACTTTATAACCAACTGAAGAAAACTGAAAAAGAAATCGACGAAAAGCTCTTAAAGCTTGAGATCCATGACCGCAAGCTAAACCTTTTGGTCTATGGAGTAGCTTCTTCACCGAATGAAAACGTGTATGAAATCCTCACTACGTTTTTTATGAATCTATTGAATATCCCGCGAGACGTGGCTCAATAAATTCAATTAGTGAATGCACACCGTCTCCCGTCATCCCGTAGTAGCAACGTAGCGGCCCCGCGTAACAACGCACCGCCTGCTAATATCGTACGATTCGTGAAGATGGCTGACCGTGACAGGGTCCTCCGAGCGTTTGAACAACCGCGCCATGCTAGTGAGAGCCAGGATCGTGAAGCTCCGCCGCAACGCATCGCAATTAGGTCGGATTTGCCGCCCAGCATGAAACGTGAGCGAGGTCGTCTGGCAGCGGCTGCGTACACGCTCCGCAAGACACAGCATCTTGCTACAAGCATTCGTGTTGTTGGATCTAGTTCTGCTCACCAGGAAACGAAGCAACAACGGTGAACCTCCTGCCAGATGGGTTGAGTGGAGATAATAATTTATTTGATTGTGCTCTAACTGGAAATAATATCTACCGCTAAAGTGTTTTCAATGTCGTTATGATATTCTTCAAAATAAAGTTGAAATGTTTTGGAATCTACCTGTTTATTGCTACCTTCGCGAAAGCCTATGTTCTGATTCCGTAGAAAAAGTTATTTCAGCTCATTCATGGCAGGAAATTTTAAGGGCCTCTGAAAATTGCTCATCTTATATTTCAGTCGAGATGAAACCTACATTCTACAAAAAAGTCATACTCGGATTGAAATTTGAGCCCACTTGATGCTACAACAGAAGACAGGAATATGGCTACAAGATATTTCATTTTAATTTCTCAATTGAAGCATGAAGTTGATCGTTGCTATAAAAAAATGAATTTTTCGTGTAACTGTCAATACACCTAACTTCATATTGGCATTACACATGAAGTTTCTTAATATCTAATATTTTGATTTTTTTTATGCCGCTGACTATGTCCGTTGTATTTTTTCTAAACCTGATCCTCATCTTTAAAAAGGAAAGGGAAAAGAAAGGTCTTTTCATCAAGTTTGTACTTTTCACTTTGGAACTATTTCGAACTGATGTTTTGAGTTTGTATTAATGTGTAATTGTAACATTCTGTCTTTACACAAGAGTAGAAACGAATGTTGTTTTGGAATAAGAATGTACAGGATGATAGTTCCCATTTAATTTATTCCTGAGTAATTAATTCGGTAACATAGAATAAACTTTTTTAAGTATTGCTCTCATGCAATTTATATCTGATACTTTTGCTAAAAGAAACATTTTACTCCGCTTTTAAGAGTAGAACGACTTTTTTCTTTCTTTCTTTTTAATCCTACCGGTCCCCTTCCTGTCATTATTACACATAATTATTTCCTGATTTGATATTTGAAGTGAAATGCTACTGAATTAAGGTCACTTGATTGAACGATTTATTTTAAATGGTTCTGCCATTTTTATTTCCTCAGAAAACAAACACTACCAAGTGCAGCTATTTTGAAGTTGTTTCTATAGGCGGTGTTCGGTTTTGATAATTGTAGATTGTTTTCAACTGTAGATGTGTATCTTCACACAAAATTACTTCTAAAATAATTTTCGAGTTGAATTACAATGTTTTCCTTAAAGTTAGTCTTTAATGATGTAAAAACCATATTTCCACATATAGGGGCCAATTTTGTTTCCTTTGGCGATTAGGATGAAATGATACTGTAGAAATGAATTTATCATATTTTACATAAAAATGTTCACTCTTATCTTATGACAAACAAATTTTTAAAAATATGTACCTTTCGCATGGGTGCAACACAAGTTTTCATCTGTTTACCATAGATGAATGGTGTTTAATACGGATCCCTGTGGATTTTTTTATTATGTGTGTCTTCATACTACAGAATACCTAACTTATGCTTGAGGTTGGTTTAAATGTACATGATGATGGTCTCTTTAACTTGTTTAATATGCCATATTAATTCCATTCTTTCAATTGCAGGGGTCAAGCTTTTCATAGGCAGGTTTCCTTGATGTTGTAGAAAGGTTGGGTTTTTTAATGAAAATATTATCATTGTTGAATATTGTTTCTTTAGGTCTTTATCTCCACACGGCTTATCATTTCCAAATTGATACTGGAGATAAGTTCTAATGTTCTTATGATTGATGGTTGTTTATTGGTCTTAAAGCCAGTAATTTTAGCAGATGTTGTTCAAAGTTCTTTCAGAGTTTATATTCTCTTAGTTTCCCTTACCTTGTATTGAATAATACACAGTAAAACCGCTTTTTTTAAATTTTATACGGCGCTGTTTACTGTATGGACCTTGCAGTGTTTGTTTAACCGTTTGAACAATCATGTTTAATCTATTGAAAATTAGATATTGAAAATTAAACTTTATACACTTTTTTAAACTGTTTGAACAATTGCTGTAGGGTTCGTATGGACAGCGTTGTATATTTTTTTTTACTGTGTACTATACCGGCCACACTGCCTAGCAAATAGTTTTTCCCAGATGTTATGATTAACTTTAAAATGAGGTGGTACACAAGATTAATTGATGATATGGAGTTTTCTTCCCCCTTCTGGAAGTTCTCTCACATCATATATCATCAAAATGACATTGAAAATCTACTATGAAACCTAGTTTTACCATGTTATATCATGTTGATTGAAAAACGACTTAGAAATTTAATCAAAGTTTTCATTTTACACTGCAAAAGAGCCTCGACCTTCTTTAGGCATAACATACCGAGTTGTATTTCATATCATTTTTAGTATCATAAAAATGGTGCATTTGGTATTTATAATCTATTATCTACATTTACCACAGAGAGCTGCTATCGTCATTTCATTATTTCATTTATCGTCATTTCATTATATTTCATTATATTTTAATGATCGTCTAAGGGATCATTTGATTTTTCCTGTGTTTTTTTTTTATTTGAATATAATGCATGATGTGTTACACAGTAAAAACGCTGTTTAAGATTTTGTACGGCGCTGTTTCCTATGTGAGCCTTGCAGTGGTTGTTTAACTGTTAAAACAATCATGTTTAATTTAATCAAGATCAGATATTGAAAATTTTCTTTGTTGCTTAAGATTTAAACACTTGTTGAGCGATTGCTGTGTGGTTCATATGGTGAACAGCGTTGTCTATTTTTTTACTGTGTAGGCCCACTCAGTGCGTCAATCATACCTGGAACATCCAAGCATTTTCTATCCCTTTGAATAATATTTTTTTTCATACTCATAATATAAGGGGTGCTGGTTTGCTCATGCTCTTGTGTGGTTCGGTTCCTTGCCGTATTTATGTTGCATCGGACGGTCATAGCAATGACAAGTTTATATGTACGGCACCCGTTATTTCGCTATTAATTGCTCTGCACGACATGGCAACGAAATCAATATCTTATTATGATTTGAATTCTTCACTATCACGAGCATTGCAGGTTTTTTTTTTACATTTGATTGTTGCCTAAATTATAAGGTTAGAATGACGCACTTAATTATAATCTGTAGAAGGTCTTTGCAGACTTTATGCTAAGCATGCGTGCTCAAATTCTATTAAGTTCATCTTTCATTATTTGAATGAATGTTAAACATCTTGATTCTTCAGATAGAATTGAGTTAGGTTGTAATTCAACTGTGAAGACTTTCTCAACCGGGATGTATATTTCTTTTTGGTTTCTGAACCATGGTGACCATCATTCCAAAAGGTCATGATATGTCATCGGTTTGTTTAGGATACCGTTCGGATCTGTTTTTGGTTTCTTTTTATTCGTTAATTGGGGGTAGCTGGCACATGCCTGATGTAATGTTTTATTGCCGCCAATCAAGCATATTTGCCGTTTTTCTCGTTTTTTGCCATTTTGTGTGATTGTTCATGTGTTACTGTGTGTCCTGTTTTGTCTTGGTTTTTTTGTGTAATTGTTCTTCATATTCTATTCCACTTTCCATTCCTTAACTATGGCTGCTAACACCAATGCTCCATTTCACTACTTGGATAATGATGAATTATACGACGCTTTTCATTCTGATCTCGATACCAATTTCAATGAAAATTCAAATAAAGCTTTTCACAATTTCGTTGCCCAGTCCATGAACTCCTAAAACAATAATCTTGATTCTGTCTCCGATCCAAATGATAGTACCTATCAGCATGCACCTTCCTATTATTTTTCAGAAAGTCAAGTTGCAAGTAAACATTTAAACAACAGTAAAGATGATTTTTTAATGTTACATTGCAATATTCGCAGTGCCAATAAAATTTTTGATGCTTTGCATTCCCTTTTACTTAATTCGAAACTCAACTGTTCAGTTATAGGTTTGTCAGAAACCTGGTTTACTTCTGAAACTGATTTAACATTTTTTTCACTTCCTGGTTATAATTTGATTACGAATAATAGGACAGAAAAAACAGGTGGCGGTATAAGTTTGTATATTTCTGAACGGTACGAGTATAAGCTGAGGCCAGAATTGAACCGCATGAATAACTCTATAGAAAGTTTATTTATTGAAGTAGTTATTCCAAATGATAAAAAACATTGTAATTGGGGTTATTTACAGACCTCCAAACTATCTTCGTGATGACTTTTTGAACAATATCAATGAATTATTAAATCACCCAATCATGCTTCATAAAAACTGCTTTTTACTAGGGGATTTTAATGCAGACCTCTTAAAATATGATTCAGATGCATTCATACAAAAATTCATGGATTAATTTCTTACTGCGGGTTTTTTAACCAGCAATTACTAAACCTACCAGAATTTCTACCAACTCGGCCAGTCTTATTGATAATGTCTTTACGAATGTACGACTTGCGCTGTCATCTGGCATAATTCTTTCCGATCTATTTGACCATTTTCCAATATTCCTCCATTTCCAACTCAATAATGATTTCTCGGTGAACTCGGTTTCTTTTCACATACAACGTGATTTTTCTGAAAACAATATAGAACACTTTATGCAAGAGCTAGAAAACACAGACTGGTCTGGAATCTACACTATTGAAAATGCAAATGATGCCTTTGAATCATTCATGAGCATAACATCTTCTAAGATGGATAATTGTTTTCCTTTAATCCGAAAAAAAAAGATCTAACTACAAAAAGATTCCGAGGTCCCCATGGGTCTCCAAGGGTATTCTACGATCCATTAACAGGAAGAATAATCTTTATTTGAAATCAATTGTTAAACCATGTGATAAGAACAAGAAAAAGTACAAAGATTACAAAAACATTCTTACTGGTATACTTAGGAAAAGTAAAAGAAGGGTATTTTTGTAATCAGTTTCAATTATTCAAAAATGATATACAAAATACCTGGAAAAAAATAAGAATGTTTTGCATGGTAATTTAAAAAAATATATTGCTTCAAAAATAAATGTTGATGGCGAAATTATAGAAAATCCACTTACTTTGGCCAACACTTTCAATGATTATTTTTCAAGTATAGGCCCAAATCTTGCCAGACTCATTCCAGACTCTACAAAACACTTTACTGATTTTCTTCATGACCCCAACCCAAATTCAATATATTTTTCTCCTACAGATGAGGCAGAAATTTCGGATATAATTCATGGATTTAAAAATAAGCAAAGCTCGGGGCATGATGGCATCAATAACATTTTGTTAAAAAGAATTGTAATACCATTGTTAAACCCTTGGCATATATCTATAATCTATGTATGTCTACTGGGATTGTTCCTTCATCGCTAAAAACTAGCTCGAGTTACACATGTATTTAAAAAAGGTGACAGTACTGCGTTAGGTAATTATCGACCCATATCACTGCTGACCTGTTTGTCCAAAGTACTTGAAAAATTGATATTTGTTCGTACGACGAAATTTTTTAATTTGCATGATTTATTTGATCCCTTGCAATTTGGTTTTCGTGAAAATCATAATACTACACATGCATTATTAGCAATAGTTGATAAAATTGCCAGCGGAATCGACAGGTTTGAACATACTGTTGGGGTGTTCCTGGACTTCTCCAAGGATTTTGATACCATTAATCATGAAATTTTATTACACAAACTTAATTACTATGGAGTCAGGGGAATAGCCATGGAGTGGTTCAGGAACTACCTAGACAATAGAAAACAATTTGTCTCTTTCGAAAACTTTAACTCCGAAACAAAACTTGTTACTTGTGGAGTTCCGCAAGGCTCTATTTTGGGCCCCCTACTTTTTCTTATATACATAAATGATTTTTGTAAGTCCTCCAATAATTTATCCTTTATTCTTTTTGCTGACGATTCTAATATTTTTTTCTCCCATAAGGATCCACGCCATTTGCTTGCCACCATTAATCACGAACTAGTACATATATCTGAATGGATCAAAGCTAATAACCTATCCCTTAATCTCCAATAAACAAATTATATGCTCTTTAGTAATATCATAGATGAACTTCCAGGTAATATAATTTTTGAAAATACTAATTTACAAAGAGTTGGCAGTACTAAATTTATTGGGGTAACCATTGATAATAATCTTTCCTGGAAAGAACACGTTGATCACATTTGTAAAATTATTTCGAGAAATATTGGTATCATAAACAAAGTAAATTTTTTCTTTCCCACTCATATACTATTTAATTTGTATTCAACTTTGATCCTGCCTCATTTAAACTACGGTATAACAGCATGGGGGAATTGTGCTGACTGCCTCCTAAACAGAATTTTACTTTTGCAGAAAAAGGCTATTCGTATTATTTGTCATGCAGATTTTCGTTCACACACTAACGAACTTTTCTATAAATATAATATTTTGAAGATTGGTGACTTGTATCGATACAATCTCGGAAAACTCATGTATAGTTTAGATAGAAATGAACTTCCAAATATTTTGTATTCCATGTTTACTAAAAATGTCGATATTCATCACTATCCTACTAGGTCCGCCGGGCTCTTTCATCCACCAAAAGCTAGAACCATCCTTTTAAATAAAACATTCATTTTTACAGGTATCAAACTTTGGAACTCCCTTATAGAATCATTACGTAACAAACCAACACATTTAAGTTTCAGTCGAGGGTTAAAGAAAATTCTTATCCTTGGGTATAAACCCCAGAACTCAAACATTCCTGTATAAGCAGCTACCACCTCTTGTTCTTCTTCCCTTCTTATTTTCTTCCTTCTCTTTCCCCCTCCCTCTCACATTTTTTTTTCTCTCTCTCTCTCTTCCTATCACCTTAATGTCTAGTCCTATTGCTTTTCTTATTTTCATGTTTGTCTACATGTATGTTTTGTAGTGTGTTTTGTTTTGTTTCTTTTCCTTTTTTTTTGCTGTCTTGTCCTGTTCTGTCCTGTTTTGTTTTTGTTTGTGTGCCTTTTTTGGTTTTGTCTTTGTTTTGCTTTTAGTATTCGTCCTGTCTTGTCCAAGTGATTGTCTGTTCACACACTCCTGAACTCATGTTTTTTTATACAGCAGGGATATGATATAATATTTTTTGTTAATTGTAACATAGTAGGCATGAAAAGCTTGACCCCACTTGTGTTCTTTTTCATTGTACAAACCTTTTTAATTTACGATTTGAATTTCATTGATCAAAGATATACTTTAATTAACTATTTATTGCAGGGAACCCATACTAACAAGCTTTGCTTTCCAGTGGGTTCCCTTTTTTCATTTCTGTATGTTATATTTTTGTGTTTTGCTATACATTGTAACTTTTGTTAAATTTTGGAATGAAAAAGAATAAATGCAATGCAATCAATTGAATCATTATTTTAGGAAGATTTCTTAAGCGTTTTAGAATGCAAGTAACTGAGAGGAATGAGTGAAAACGAACCTTACTGGAAAGCAGTAAATTCAGGCAAACTGTGCAGGAACACTTTGGGGCTCAGCAACAATCTTCCTCGATTCGTCAAAAGAATTCAATTCCACAGTTAACAGAGTAATGGTCTTTCCTCAGCTAAATTCCTAGGCGTGTAATTGTCATGATTATACACCCTACTCGTGGTTGCTTCACGCGTTTACAAAGAATGAGTGCCTGACTTTTACCATTGGTGTCTGTGTGTGTGTGTCAATTTCATTTTTTGCCTCCGTAAACAGTTTAATCAATGAATCCTAGAAAAAACATTCTCGTTTTCACACGTATGCTTGGACTACATGCAACATTTAAAGGACAAAGTCCAGTGTCTACACCTACACCCGGGGGGGGGGGGTACTCAACCAAAAAAGTAGTAGGGATGTGCCGCGGGCGAGACAAAAAAACGGGGGCCTTGGAGCGGGCTTATTGTAAAAAGGAGGGTCCTCGGAACGGGCTTCGGAACTACAAATGTTTGTGAAAACGGAGGTCCTTGGAACGGGTCGCCTGCGTCTGAGTGCGTATGCATCCCTATGAAACGGGCATACATGTATGCAGCTAGCCCGGCGGCACGGGCGCGGGATGCGCTAGCGCAGAGGCGATAGTCGGACAGCGCTCTGCGGCCAAAATTGCGGCTCATTGTAGCAGATCAATGCGACCGGAACGGCGTAACGGAAAATATGCGAAGCTTTGGAGCGGATTTCTTTCTTATTTTTTTCACGATAAGAAGAAAATGATATGCTTTGGAGCGGCTTTCTTTTTTCTTTTTCTCAATAAGACAAAAATGCTATGCCTTGGAACGGACATTTGACTCCAAACGGGGGTTCCCTTCGCATCACATACCCACTATGCATTATATACTGATTCCCCCCCCCCCCGGACCTACACCGGTTTAACTGCTCAAGAAAAGTAAAGTTCAGAGTCCACACAGTGCCATATAATGTTATAAAATAATAAGTTAACCAAATATAAAATATTCTATTTTGGGAATGATATTATTGCAATTGTCCGTTCTAAGGCTTATATTATTATGCGTGTTACATTTAATATCAAGGCAATGTTCCAACCTGAGTGATAAAACACACCCACAATGGATCAATCTTAATGAAATTGAATCGTCTTTCTTCATATATGAGACCCAAAATTTGTTCGGTAGCCTTTTCAAGATGACACATATTTTTTCTTCTAATCGTTTTGTACTGTAAATAAACAACCCCACCCCAAAAAAATCATTTTCTGATATTACAATTCAAGCCAATAGCCAGGGGAGAGGTTCTGGTGGTTCCGCAGAACCCCGTCGTTTGCCAAGAGCAAAGAAGGAGGGAAGACAAAAGAGCACGAGAGGATGTAAGGAAGGAAAACAAAAATATCAGAAAAGGAAGAAAAGAAAATGAAACCAGAGGCAATGAATGACTGTAAAAAGAATAATTCAATAAAGTAGGTCACGACACACACAAACAAATAAAAATTGTTCGCTTTCCGCGACCACATTGCATTGAGAGAAATAATAATCTACTGAAGAGCATAAGATGGACCTTAAAATATGTTTTCAAAGTCAATACGCAACAAATTATTCTGCTTGCGATTCGAGATTCATTATTTGTTTCAGAATCCTATTCAATTTAACTTAATTTGGACAATGGATCCTTAATCATAATTGGGACGAGGTTTAAAACCAAGATTGTGTTTCTGAACAGTGTACCCAATTCTACGCTACACTGCATTCGGCCATCGAAAAATACTTTCCTCTTCGTAAAGTTAAGCTCCACCCCACAGATAAATGCTGGATGAAGCCATACATCAAAACACTAATAAATGCTAGACAAAAAGCATTCAAGAAGGGGGACAAGGTCGCATTTGCTCGCTACAAAAACCAACTTTCACGAGCAATTAAAGATGCAAAAAGGTCATTCTATTCAAATAGAATTCAGAACTTGAAAAGAGAGGATCCGGCTGGCTGGTACCGTGGGATCCGTAAAATGACGTCAAATGACCCCCAGCCAATAACAATGACTGTACCTAACGTTGAACCTGACAATGAGTTTGAGATTGCTCAGCGCATCAATGGATGCTTTGCCTCCTATTCTGCTGACCTGCAACCGCTTGATCGTCGATTGCTACCCACGTATGTTCATCACCCATAGGCTATGTATCAACCCAGCGGAGTTCGCCATTAAAGGCCTTGCACAGTTTCAACGTTGGTGTCGTGATACTTTTCAAAAAAGAAAATGTGTGTCGTACCCATGACAACATGTATTGTTGCTGGAATTTCCAGGAATTTAAAGTGGATATGGTGTGATCAAACTATGAAAATGTATAACCCATATGTCAATGGTCATATCATGACTTTAGTTAAGAATATTGTGCACAAATAAAGGCAGATCAGCCTAATTTCATATCATTGTCTAATACGTAATAGATCCGAGTGTGGGAGACGGGGGTACAAAATTTCAACATTTTATTCTCTTTATTCTACCAAGTTCTCAATTTTGTTGATACTTTCTTTCTATAGTATGTCATTTTGTTGTTATTTTATTGTATATTTCTGTTGAGTTTGACAACTCTCCAGTTTTTTTTAATGTGTAAGCAAGATGAATAGTCATTGGATCTTTGGGCTATATGACAATTGAAATCACGTACGTCAAGTGGCGTAATTAATCTGATGGGGGGGGGGGGGGGTGTGAGAGCAATATACTAGTATTGAGCTGAAAAAAAAATGGTGCCCCCCGCCTCCATAAAGAGCTGTTAGTAGACGGGGATATATAAAACGTGTGTGAAGGGGGTGGGGGTCAAAGCAATATATTGAGCTGTAAATTCAACAATAATATTTATAGGTAACCCATCCCCCCCGTCAAGAGCTAATCAGTAGACAGGGGTGGATCCAGCCTTTGCCAATAGGGGGGGGGGCGAATTTTTTCAGCCACATTTTCCCGATCGGCCGCTCGAAGTTGATTTTTGTTTGTATCTTTGAAGGGGTAGTCTTATAAAAGTCATTTCTAAGCTTTATTCTTATAAATCAACATAAATATATAATAATCTCATAAGCCTTATTTAAATAGTGCGAGTGCAAAGAGCGAGCTATTTTTTTTCAAAGTATTTTGTCCTAAAATTTCAATATTCTGGGCAATGTTTGTGATCCTAAACCAAATGTTTATCCACCAACTAAATAATTACTGCGAGCGCGAAGCGCGAACATAAAATTTTAATATATATTTTATCTGATCAAAAAGGGATCTGTTAACGGCTGTTTATAGTTAGCCATGAAGATCTTACATTTTTTCAACAATCAAATAATGCGAGCGAAAAGCGTTAGCTGAAAATTTTGACATTTCTAAACGAAGTATGGAAATTCTAAGCACTTTTTGTAATCGTGATAAGGATAAGTATATAACTAAACAATTTATGCGAGCGCGAAGCGCATGCGGAAAAAAATCGAGATTTACACCTAAAAATGGGACACTGCTAATTTTTTGTAAATCATGAAAATGAGGACGACAATTCTCCTGAGGACGACAAGAACACACTTGTCGAAACGTCGAGATTGGGTGGTCCTTTTCAGGACCAACATATGCACAAGAAAGATACATGGTGTACCGTGAAACCTACTACACTATGAAAATGATAATTGGAAATATTTCTACATTAATAATGCGAGCACAAAGCGCGAGCAGAAAATGCCTGATATATTGGATGATTTATACCGTGTTTACACTAAATCGGCTTTTGCATCGGCTCGCGGTTCTGAACCGTGAGCTGTAACAGCGTGTAAACGCAGTGCAAGATAAACCAAAAGCCGATTCTGCATCGGCTTTTGGTTCTGAACCAAAAGCCGATCAAGACAGTGTAATCACGGTTTAAAATAGAGAACAAGCTGCGTATCTGAATAAACATGCGCGACCTAGAATCTGGGCATTCTAAATTACTTTTTTTATCATGAAAATCAATAAAGCGAGTGCGAAGTGCGAGCTTAAAACATTTGATATTCCGATCTGAAAAAGGGACAATTTAAGCTCTGTATTTCAAGCACTTTGTAGGAAAATTGTGAGGTGGATATGGATCACAGTTTAAAATAAGCTGATATGTTTTAATATTATTCCTTTTAGCTTTGACATATAGGACCGGGACATCCTAAGAACATTTTGTCATCAAATGAAAATGATGACTATCTTCCTATTTCTCTTCCTTAGCACGAAATAAAACTTGTCGATATTCCATTCTAAAAAAATGACATAGTGATTATTAAATCAATATCTTATTTATTAATGTAATAAGCCTAATGAGAGCGCGAAATCTCTTAATATTATGGCTTGAAAACTGGATATTTAAAGCACTTTTGTAATTATGATGCACGAGTTAATATATTTTCAACAATCAATGCGAGCGCAAATCGCAAACCGAATTTTTTGTTAAACTGTCATGAAATGAGGATTTTAAGTAGTTTGTTATAGAATTAATATTGAGATAATATTATACATAACTCACCAGGTTTATATGAAAGAGAGGGGGAAAGGAACGCCCCCTTCTCCCGATCCGCTTGAGACAACATCATACCTTCTAATTTCTTCTTTCTATTTTTTTTTTTATATATTTCTTGTACATACCATCTCAAGATCTTTTTTATTTTTAATAGTAATTCCTATTGGTTTTTATAGTGTAAACAGATTTTACCTTTTATGATTATAATATACGTGTTGAGGACCCCACTGGAAATAAGCTTTCGAACTATTCTGTTAAAGATTACTGACTTTTATTTTTTAATTTCATTTATTTATTTATTCATTTATTCATCTATTCATTTATTCATGTAATCATTTATTCATTTATTCTAATTCATTATTATTTTTTTTTGGGGGAGGGGTCCTTTCAATCATCATACAATTATCGTTCCGAATCCTCCTTCATTTAGGTTATGTAAATGAAATACTAAAATATTAAATTAAGAGGAAAGGAAAGCACAGTAATTTTACAGCTACAACTAGTAAAGTATATTCATTTGCGGAAAAAAAGGTATTTCTTTTTTATCTTAAGACCATTCCGGGGACATTCATACTAGTTTATAGTCAAAGAAATGAATTTTGTCAGGAACTCCTTGGCTGCAGTAAATAAATATTGTTTTTAAAAATGGATAACCGTTATTAATAAAGTATCATATCCATCTTTAGTCGAAGTGCCAGGAATGAGCTCTTTGGTGTAAAAACTGCTTGCAAACCAATTCTGCACATTGAAGAATAAACGCTGATTAAACAAAATATAATTATAAACTGATTGAAATTGCCATTGCATACAATGACATGTTCAAATGAAATTGGAATCATGCAGTATACACAAAGAAAACTCAGACCATGACACCCATCATGATTTTTGCATACAATATGATTCTATAACATATATTTTCATCTGGACATTTGTAATAGATATGCGCTACGTATACAGTCAATGTGAGTATGTTACATAATGCAATCTTGACCTAAATTTGCCTTTTGGTAATTCAGGAAAGAAATAATAATTCTCGAAAATGAAATCATTTATGTGTCAGGTATATTCCGAGCATTTTCCAAAATCGTTAAACCATTAATTTCACAGATTAAGTGTCAAAATTAAGCACTAAAGTGCGAAGTGATCATTACAAGGGGAAAAGGTACGTGGAAAATACCACCTTACACCAGTATGGGACTAGATATCCGTCCCGGCAGACACGGCGATCAGCCCGTGTGCGCACGCTAAAATTTATCATTCTGCGGCTCGTGTGCTAGGAATGAACTTGATTTTTCTCTCAATTACGAAACTCATCGTGGAAAAGGTTATCCAACATGCATTGATATACTCGTAAAATTTATCGTCATGTATCATTTACAACACAAAACATAGAATATAACTCTTCTTTCGGAGAACTATTAGTAAGTTGTTCGAATCTAACGATTTTCTTTTAAAAATTTACCTGATTTCAAATGCCTGTCATTTCCTTAAAAAAACTAGAATCAATAATCCACCACCGTTATCAGTTATGAAAAATTCTAGGAAATGTACTAAGATGCTTTTAAAGAAAATAAAAAATTAAGGTGATTCAAAAATAAGGATTTTGCAATGCTATATCAAATTTCTGTTATATTTTCATCAATTTTGGGTTTGCATCGAAATGACTGATAATTCAACGTCTTACCAACACTTGATTTTAAATTTGGTATATGTTGGTACACTGATAGTCAACGTAAATGATAAACATTCATAGCCTCACTGAAATTTAACGATTCCATTGTTTTTATGATTTTAATGTCGCAGACATTTTAGAGAGTGAGCAAAGTGATGCTCACGAACGTCGCTAACAATACGGCTAGGCGGGAAGGCCTTTCAATGGCGCGCTCCACTGATTTGAGGCCGTGAACATACGTGTACCCTCCTACTTACCATCTCGTCACCCTGTACCACTTGTACAACCATGGGAGGTGCACAGGCAACTAAAAGCGATAAATCAATCACGAGTTGGTGGACCCGATGGAGTAAATGCCCGCATCATCAAGAAATTCGCTTATGAACTTAGCATGCTTATTTGCTCAATCATCAACAGTTCCTTTTCTTGTGGAACTTTCCCTGATGTATGGAAGAAAGCCACAATCACACCGGTGCCGAAATCGTCACCTACTACATTAGACAGCATCAGGCCAATTTCCCTCACTGATCATTTTGCGAAAGTGGCTGAGAGTTTTCTAGCAAAGTGGACACTTGAAGATATGAAGCCTTTCGTTGATCAACATCAGTTTGGAAATCGACTTGGCATGTCAACTTCGCACTGCCTCATCAGTCTCTTACTAATGCCGATAAGCCGAAGTCGTCATCCACCCTTGTCCTAACAGATTTTGCAAAGGCCTTCGACCACGTGGACCATGGGCTTGCAATTCGTAAATTGCTTGAACTCAATGTTCGCCCTTGCATAGTGGAGCTGATAGGTGATTTTCTCAGCAACAGACAACAACGTGTTCGCTATAGACGTCAACTCTCTGACTGGACTTCAACAAATGGAGGTGTCCCCCAGGGGACCAAACTAGGCCCGATTATCAAGTAGTTACCATGCAGACGGTTCTTTCTGATTCACTGCCTATTAAATGCGGAGTCCCTCAAGGAAGTATTTTAGGCCCCATTCTTTTTATGTCTTACATCAATGATATGTGTACTTGTATTAACGAATCTAAATTAATTGTATATGCTGATGATAGTGTCTTGCTATATTCAGATACAAATCCCAAGATAATTGATAAAAAACTTAGTGCAGATCTGGCAAATTGCATTGAATGGATGTCTGACAACAAGCTTAGTTTACTTGTTGGGAAAACAGAAAGCATTTTATTTTGTTCGAAAAGAAAGTTAAGATATACACACAATTTCAAGGTTTCATATAATAATCAGGTAATTGACAGAAAAGATTCAGTGAAATATTTGGGAATTAATTTAACAAATAACCTATCATGGACGGGTTTGGTAGACTCAATCGTCAAAAAGGCAAATTCACGCTTGAAAATTTTGTATAGATATCAAACCTGTTTGAATATGAAGTCTAGACGTATTTTATGCTTTGCTTTAACACAATGTCTATTCGACTATGCTAATGCGGCTTGGTACGGTAGTCTGGGTGTTACGGATAAGAAAAAGCTAAGAATAATTCAAAATAAAATTGTGAGATACATAAATGTTTTAGGACCAAGAGCACATGTCGGATGTAAAGAACTTGAAAATGCAGGATTACTTCATGTAGATCACAGATCACAACAATTAGTATGACACCACGTGCATAAAATATTATATTCGGATACATTAGATCATTGTATAGCAAATAATTTCACCCGTGTATCAAATATCCATAGGTACGGTACTCGAAATAGTAATTTTAATTTTGTATTACCAAAACGTGAAGGACATATAGGGAACACTTTTTATTTTAATGGCATCCAATCTTGGAATGCTCTTCCCAATCAAGTAAAAGCAGTTAAAATATTTTCTCAATTTAAGAGTGTATTAAAGAAGCCCCTAAAACTGGAAGCTACCCGAGAGCAATATAACCAGTAAAAATCACATATTTTGTACAGTTGGTTTCTAGTATTGTAGATAATGTAGGGTATGTTGAAATATAATATTGTTTCATATATTAGGAGGATTGTTGTTTGCTTTAGATGTTTGCATATTATTTGACTGATGGATATGTATGTATGTATTTCATTATTATTGTTTTAAAACCATTTTCCAGTACTTGTCGTAGTTTATACTTTTTGTTACAATATGTTAATGTTTTATACTAACTATAGGACCCCATTGTAAATAAGCCTTTCGGCTTTCATGGGCTATCCTGTCAAGGTATTCTTCAATTTTATTGTAATCTCCTGTGATATTCTTGACGAATAGAATCAATCAATCAATCAATCAATCAATCGATTATTTTCCTGACCATGATTAACGATGCATGTAATAATCTTGGGCCTATTTCTCCCAATGTCTGTGCATACAAGTATGTTGATGATCTGTCGCTTGTAGAGTATCGTGGTAAAGAGCAAGAACCTGCTATCCAAGCGGCAGTCGACAGTCTCTGTGAATGGTCTCACACAAACAAAATGAACCTTAATCCAAAGAAATGTCAAACCATTGAGTTTTGTTTTACAAGGAATCCAACACCTCACCCATTAGTCAGAGTCGGAAAAGAATTGCTTAATCAGGCTGAATGTGTCAAGCTCTTGGGTGTGCGCATTCAAAGTAAGCTGAAATGGAGTACACACATATCTGAAATTCTCAAAAGTGCCAACCGCAAGCTTTGCATGCTACGTCTCTTGAAGAAGTTTGCCCTCCCACCCTCTGATCTTCTCACCATATACACTTGCTATGTGAGACCAGTCACAGAGTACGCGGCCCCCGTTTGGAATGCCGGGATCACCAAGGAGGAAGCAAGAAAACTTGAGTCGATACACAAGCGAGCCCTGCGAGTTATATTAGGTGAAAGCTATATATCTTACGAGCAGGCACTTTTTGTTCTCAAACTGCCTTCGCTTGCTGATCGACGTCTCTCTCATTCGCGAAAGACCTGGTGAAGCGAACATCCCATTTCCGCCATCTCTTGCCAACCAGAGACTCGAATATTCGATCAACAAGGCATTCTAGACCATACACACTACCCAGATTCAGAACAAACAGATTAAGAGACAGTGCAATCCCATATCTTGTAAATCTATTGAATAATCTATAATTATTTTACATACCCAACTGAATGTTTCCACCATGTCCACTGGCTGTTCCCAAATTTGTCTATTGTAACGTACATTTGATATTCATATTTTGTTTATTTTGATATATACATAGGTAAATAGAAGCACTTATTTTCAAGAACTCATTTGTTTTATATATGCTCTTTTAATTAAACTACTAGGGCACTTCCTTTTTTTAAATCCAAATACTCCTTTATGACAAAATATTATTTCATTATGACACATCATACCTACCTGGATAATTTCATAATTGTTTCTTACATAAACAGTAGTTGAATGTCAAAACAATGCTAAATAATGTTTTTCAAGATGTCATTTTCCGTAATTGTTGAACTGTTCTGAATTACTTTAGCTGCACTGACTTAGAAACATGTATCCCAATATAATTTGTTTCTTCCTTAGTTTTCCATTTGTTGCATTATAATTACTATTACCGATAATTTTTTTACATCTTTGTTAAATACCCAACCTCTTTAACTTTGTTCCTGTCTCCCTCTCTTCCTTTTATTTCATTCTGTATTTCGTTCCAACATGTTTTCACTACACGTACTTTATTCTATCTCTTTATTCTATGCTGGGTATTTCAATTAATTTCATATATGTATAATTATTTTGTAGAACAATTTCATTTTGATATTTGCCTATTTTATTCCAATTTGTATATTTTTAAAATGTCTGTATATAACATTTTTAAACTGAATGTAATTCAGCCTTTGGCTGCTATTTTCAGTGAATATTGAAATAAACCATTCAATCAATCAATCAAACTCGCGCTTCGCGCTCGCATCATTTGTATTTAAAGGACAAGTACAACCCAACCAAAAATTGATTTGAATAAATAAAGGAAAATCAAACTAGCATAACGCTGACAATTTCATCAAAATCGGATGTAAAATAAGAAAGTTATGGCATTTTTTAATCAACTTTTGGTTGGGGTGGACTTGTCCTTGAACAACGATGTTCTCTCCATAATGGCCCTGCGTGTTATTCTTAAACTTGTTCTTTGTGCTCACATTAATCTGTGCTGAGATACACAGCTTGTTCCTTTTTTTCAAAATGAGCTGGAAATGTTTAGAATTCTGATTGGAATATCAACATTTAGCAAGATATCCATCTTTTTCCCGATTTACCAAATTGAATACAATATCCCATTTTAGGTAGAAACCTAAAAAAAAAACATTTCGCGTTAACAATAATTGTTTATTTGATGCATTGCTATTTTTTAAATAATGTTTTTAAGTTTTACGCTTGCATATTGTTAATTAAGATGCCCCATCCTGGTACACATTAAGAAAAGTCCTTAGAATGCCCCAGTTTTACGTCTAAATTGCCAAAATTTCACCTCGCATTTCGCGCTCGTATACTTTATTATTTATTGGAAATGTTCAAAAAATCAACTTTTAGGACTAAATTCCAACAATGTTCATCTCGTGGCTCGTATGCAAGAATTGTTTAGATCTCCATCCTAATTAGAATATTTTTACGGTCTTCCTATTGGCGAAAGTTTCATCCGAAACTACAAAAAGTCCTCTTTCCATTTTTGTTCTTTTATTTTCTTCATATAATCTTATTCAATTCAATCATGGTTTATTTCATATAAAAAAACAATACGTTTTACAAAGTCAAAAAGCTGAAATGAGCATGTTTACAAAAAAATCTTCACAAATCATACATGGGTAAAAGCAACAATTACAATTTAAAAAGTTACATGTTAGGATTTTTGATGTACATAGATAAATAATTTTTAAAGAGCAAGTGTACATGAATATCATAAATATAAAATATAATAAAAAAATTACAATAGGCCTATTAGAAAGTGATGAATATCAGACAGATAAAAAATCATTAGTAATTGGATTGAAATGGAAACTAAAACAATGAACAAAAAATCCGGCGAAAATGTGAGTTCATTTCAAGGCTATAAAAATGTAAAATTTATTCAGAATTATCATTCTTTCATTACATTCCTCTCTACTCTTATTCTTTTTCTCTCTATCTCTCTTTCATTCACACCTTCCTCACCACTTATTCTTTTATTTCAATGTGTGTTTGTGTGTGTATGTGCTTTTTTATATGATTAATGTGCAGGCCTTTAGCTAATGGTAATGCTTTTTAAACTAAAACTAATTTAATATTTGTTTGTAATTTATTGTATATATTTAATAAAGTTACATAAAGGGCAACAAAGACGTGCACAGGCTACTTTTAAGACGTCCTGGTTTTTTTTTTGTAATTTCTTGCTTTTGGTATTTTGCAAAATAAAATTAAATCGAATTGTCCACTCTTCATCATTCAGCTCAACCCATGGAAATCCTTGTTACAGGCCAGTAAATGATATCCACTCTTTCATGATTAGCTTATTGGCATGTGTTTAGACCGGATGAGTACCAGAATGGCAGAAAGCTCGCACAGATAAAGAGAAAACTTTTCATCGAGAGCTATCAAAAATCTGTCATATAGCCATCATAATTTATCCGAGTGTATCATCTATTCCGCGCAGCATTGCCATAATCCGAGGTCAAATTTGTTCATCAAAGGGGTAAAAAAAAATCTGTTTCTAGATGTGATTTGTCTATCCGAACATATTTGAATGAAAGAACCTCGACTATTACCCACTTTCAATTCATTTTTCATATATGCTTTAAGGCAACCTTTACCAAAGCCCGTTTACTGCTATTGTAAAGGGTTCAATAATGTGCGTTAAACTGGAGTACCATCTATTTATATTTTTATACAGAAAATGTAAATCGCCAGAAAACCTTTTCCCAAGTCGTTGATTCTTTGTGAAAAGTTGATAATTCAAGAAAGAAAGAACGAACACAATAATTATACATTCGTTGATATATAGTGCGTCCCAGAAAAAGCGAAACCGAGATTAAGCGACGATTTATCATAACTTAATCACAAATACAATAGACAAATGACCTACCAATGTAAAGCTTAGAATCTCCTCTTTTATCTGATATTACTTAGATAATTTATCATTCAGGCATGAGTGAGCAAAAACAATTTGAAGAAAGGATACCAAAAACTCATTTGGCGGGGGGTATCTGAATTTCAAAAAGAAAATCACATGCCTAAAAAGTTCAATATCTGCTCTTATTTGACACCTTAATCACAAAAAATGGTCAAGAAGTAAAAAAGTTATGTTCACTCGAAACAATGCTTGTATTTCCATAATTTCATTAAATAAACGTGTTTTCACCGGTTTCCCACAGAAGCTATCGCATGGTTAACAAAAGACTGAATGCATGGCTGATCGTCAACAAAACAGAGTGTCGAGTGAGTTTGAACGCTAGCCTGTAGAACCTCTTCATTTTATGAAATTATTAAAATTCTAGCCTTATTTCAAATAACCAGAAATTTTTTTTTCTTGACCATTTTCGGTAATTGAGGTATCAAATTAAAGAGCAGATATTGAATATTGAAAAAAATGTGGTTTTCTCTTTGAAACACAGATACAGCCCGCCAAATGAATTTTTGGTATCCCCTCTTCAAATTTCAGATGAAAGAAGAGATTCTAAGCTTTACAATGGTAGGTCATTTGTCTATTGTTTTTGTGATTAAGTTATGATAAATCATCGATAAATCTCGGTTCGTTTTTTTGTGGGACGCACTGTATTTTATTAGATATATGAACCCCTCTAAAAAAGTTTGGAAATCTGATTTTTATCGATAATCCCTCCTTGGTTTAGGTGAATATAAATGTGTGATTGATACTAATAAAAATATCATTTAATTGTCTTTAAAATGATACCCTACATGATATGATTATGGTTCACATGGAGGTGCAGTCCCTCGAAATGTGGGGCAAGGTCAAAATTCAAAAATTCAAATGACACAATATTTAAGGTCACTGTTTTCTTTTTCGGTGATGATGAGTGAGTTTAGCGGTTTCTGTTGTTTTCATGCACTTTAACATCAACATTAACATGGAGATCTGTGAGAGTCGTGGTTTGAAATACCAATGCGTGTTTGTTTGCTTGTTTGTCTGTTATGTTTTTGCTTGTGCAGACTGAGAGGTGTGTTTGATGCCATGTTAGGAAATGGAAAATTAAAATCATAAACACATTATTTTAGGGAAAATTTGATGTCAGTGGGTATACTTTATTGTAAAGGATGTTAAGCTTATGAAATAATTGTATGTTCCCCTTCAAATGTAGATTTAAAAAAAGATCTTCATCAGTTAATTGAGAGAACATTTTCAGAATATCTCTTAACGTATTTCAAAGTACCAAGAAAGGGCATAACATTTGATAAATAAATGTCAGACCTTCGAGCAGATTAAGTCAATAAAAACAAATTTGTGAAATCAGCGAGACTAATATCTTAACATAATTCATATTAATAACATTTTCGAAAAATAAACATTGTACAACAAAGTGCACGTCCCACGGTGTGTTCACATTATGTTCACAATATAGAGACGTCCACGGTGTAGGCAGTCAGACCGCAGGTCCCTATGCTAATGAGCAAAAAGGCCAGATTCATCCAAATCATCTCGTGGCTGAATCCTCCTCCTTGCAAAATATCGTGATTCGTGAGATTTTCTGTCTCTAAGAATTTACCTGTTTTAACCTCAAGTTAAATGAAATATTATTACACGATCAGATAGAGTAAAAGTTACTTTTTCATATTGGTCATTTACTTTGTATACAATATTTTGTTAAATAAGTAAATTTCTGGCCTGAAAATGTGCCTAAAAAATGAATTTTCTTCCTCTGTTTTCTTTTGCAAATTGTGCAAAACTTTATATTTTGAGCCTCAATTATATCTTTATCACCATAAAGCTGAACATCTGTACTTTCTCACAATGCCACTCTTGATATGCGGCACCTTTTAATCGGGTCAAGATCACACTTTTCCCACCAAGGTACAAGACGAGATTTCTGAAATTTTGTACTTGCATGAAATCCAGAGTTCTGATTGGTTGGATAAGGTTCACAGAACAACAGGCGCGGGGTATTTGAGGAGATTACCACATGGGAAGTGTGACCTTCCCACGAACCCAGGCACTGGAACCGTTGGAATTTGCCATTGTGTTGTCTCTGTGACCAATCAGAGTGCAGTATTCTTGTTTTCAAGCTGCTGTATGTACTTGGCAAATGAAAAGTGTGATCTTGACCCGATTAAACCAATTCTTATTTTGAAATCTATATCATTTCAAAGCATACATATTCAGCTTTATCATGATATAAGAATCATTTGGGCTCAAACAGAAATAAAAGTGTGAAAATAGCAGCTTTTGTCAGGTGAAAATATTTATTTTGTAGCATATCTTAGATCAAAATTTAACCTATATTACAAAGTCTTTGAATAAATCCAAACACATGACCTGAAAGAATGATTCTTCTTCTTTACAAAGGTACCAAATTCATGAAATTCGATGCACAATTAGAGCAGCAATGACCAAATGAAAAGAGGTGTTTTGGTCCGCATCAAGCTCATTAAATATGCAAAACATCTCATGAATATCACTTGGATGAAAGAAGCCACTTTCTTGGGACCTGCAGTCTGACTGGTAGGACGACTATCTTCACACTATTAAATTTGAACATTGTTCGGTGTCAATCATATATTCACATAATCCGCTATGTAAACAAGCTGTGTTGAATTATGTTCAGACTGGTACAGTGCCATATTATACAAACGTTTTCAATATATGTATATTATGAACGACCACAATTCATATTTATTTGTTTATTCAATTTTTGCCTCATACGCACCTATATCTACTCAGCATTGAAATATGCAATCACTCATGTACTTATAATACATTATTTCGTAAGATATGATAGAGAAACATTAATGAAGACATTTACAGCATTGATAATAAGTAAGATGGAAGATGAAAATGCAAAATACACCATGGGGAACGCTTATTATCAAGTTTTAAACAAGGTAGGTGATTTCAAGTAGTCCCCAGGGCTGTTTTGTTAAATGTTGGAGTTGAATCAGGCTGAGATGAGCTCTGAAGTAGACTTTGGACAGTTTCCAACACCATTCTTGAAATTACTCACTAAGATTGCAATAATAATTAAGGAAAAGAAATGAGAAAATTGACTCAAAGTAGAATACAAAACACGTTTTAATTGTGTAACGTCAGGATATACAAAAAATATGAGAGCTTATAGTCTGGTCTGTTAGCGAAATTATGTGGACACGGTGGACAAAAGCATGATTTTTTCTCCAGACCTTTGTTTATGTATAAGAATTAAAAATGGGGTATGCTCCAAAAAATCTGGCTGCAGGAACAGTGAAAAAATGGGTGAAAATGTCAGAATTTATGAGTTTAGATTGGCCTGATATATAGACTAGCGCTAGTGCAAAACTCAATAGCAGTGCATTATTTTGCATTGGTTTAGTTCTTGAATTCAGACCCGTTTTGAACAGACGTTCTGTTTGTCCTCACATCTCAATGCACCAAATATCTGCATGCAGATCCTAAACAAGCCGAAGGGTGGCGGTGGAGGAGGTGGAATGTTGGTGTGTATGTACATATTTTGTTCTTGGGGTAAAGATGTGCAAGACACATTTTTTGCATGTGTTGGAAATTGTGTTGCCATGGTAACAGTGTATTATGGCAAAAATAAGGTAAAAATCTTGCAATTTGAACTACTTCATCAGTTTTAAACCAATTCTCATGAAATATGGCTCACACATTGGCCTTGAGGTAAAGATGTGCAAGAACCATTGTTTTTGTGTGCATTCGTCACCCGGGGGGGGGGGGGCACTTACATTGAAGAGTGGATACCATGCGCGACCAAAATAACATGTAAAAGGGATGTCTTTTTCAAGGTCACATTACGTACGTAACGTGATAAGGTTGTCAAAAACACAAAAATAATGAAAAAAGGGTATCTATTTCGCTAGGATAGCTACGTGTTTAGGGTCAAATTTGCGGGGATGATAAAACAAAATTAAAATGTTTTATAAAGGATGTCCTTTTTGCCCCAACACCACATGTTTAGAGTCCTATTTGCGCGAGGTGTGGAAGGTGGGGCCGTACTAAAACCAAATGGTGTGTAAAGGTAAATCCGACGACCGACGGACCCGTGACATGACAATAAAATATATGTACTTGTTTAGGGGTTCATTTCAGGGAATACTTGCCAAGAGTATCGTTTTGTTTCCAATACTTGTTAAGGGTAGGGGTGCATTTTCAGAATATGGAAAATACGTGTTTAGGGTGCTTTTCGAGACCCCATGGTCGTGCATGATATCCACTCGTCAATGGAAGTGCCCCCCCCCCGGATTTGTCAGAGAGTATATTGCCATGGTAACCACATATGATAGCCAGAAATGCAGGAAAACTCATTGTGGATCAAACTACTTCCCCTGTTTTTAGTCAGTGCTCATAAAAGTAAAAGTTGAAGGATTATGACTAGGAACTTAACCCCCCCCGAAAAAATAGGGGGCTGCTATATTTTTTTCAGCAGAAAAATGCCCCCCCCCTTAAAAGGTAAGTCCTTTGCACTTCAGAGTTCAGACCATTCATTTGAAGTTTAATGCATTCTGCTTTGATAAAAAATTGTTTACGGTACCCAATTAATCACTGTTTATTTATATTATCCTACTCAGTCTTTTATTCATATTCCGTTTCTACTCTTTCTTTTTAACTTTATCACATCACTCTTGATTTTGAGCTTCACCATACCATCTTCTGTTTCCTCTCTCCTTTTTTTACTCTCTCTCTCCAAGTATATTTTTTCTGACATATTATAAAGTGTACCTTTAATCATGCAACTAATTATAGAATTATATATATATACAAAAATATCTGCACTTGTTTTAGAAATTCACTTGCAAATCCATGACTCAATAACATACCATATAAAAAATATACATATGTGCACAATAAATTTTAGCCTTCTATTTTCTTTCATTTAATTTTATCAGTATATTTCTGTGACAGCCCCTGCTTTATACATCCTACATCTCCCATTGTCAAAAAATGAATATTATGTTTCAGTAGCAAAATTGTTGGATGCTAACTCTGACTGTCATAAAAAATGCAAATAATTTTCCATTGGAGTAAAGACAAAGTTATTCACTGTTCATTGAGCAAATGATGACTTTTATTTCTCTATAAATAATTATATTCTAGTCATACCCTTTCAGATGGTGGTAACTGCAGGAATGGGGAAACTCAGTGATAAAACTAAAATTTTCACAGAGGATTTTTGGTAAACAACTAAATCCATTTTTTTCAAGCAACAGTTATTCCATTCTGAATGCTGCAACCTTGTTAATATGAATTTGATGCACCTTTACCAAAATATAATATCATGACAGTCATTTCTTCAATTCTTTAAAGTAGACATTAGATATTGCTAATAGGATTATTCAGGACAGAGTGTAGCCAAAATGGAGTTAAAAAGATTATGAAGAAAAAAAATAAATGTCATGGTATTATATTTCGGTGTAGGTGTAAGCATTCAAAATGGAATGATTGTTGCTAGATAGTAATGAATTAAAATAGCTAAGAAAAATGTACTTAGAGAGGGAGACAAGGGGGGGGGGGGTAAGAGGAAACAAAACAAGAAGGTATGGTAAAGTCAAAAGTGCAAAAAAGTGATGTAAGAAAGTCAGAGTAGAAACTGAAATGAACAAAGACTGAGTAGAAGAAGATATATAAAACATTGATTAATTGGGCACCAGAAATGATCTTTTTATCAAAGCAGAATGTTTTAGGCTTTAAATTAATACGCTGAAGTGCATAGGATTTTTCTTCCCCCCCTTTTTTGGAAGGGGGAGTTATAAGTTCCTAGTTGTAATAATTTCCTTTTACTCTTTATGTGGCAATTTTCTAAAGCCCCCCCCCCCCAAAAAAAAAAAAAATGGAAGGGGTGCTTTCTTTAAGAGTGTTTAAGTTCCTAATGGTCATGGCCTTTAACCTTCTATATTTTATGTTGTCAGTTTTTAAGGACCTCCTCCACCCCCCCCAAAAAAAAGAACCTATAAATATTATTGAACTTGATTAATACCCTGCGCTATTATATGACGTTAAAGGGGAATCCAACCCAAATGAACACTTGTTTTTAGAGGAAAAGGAAAAATCAGACAAGTTTATTGGTCAAAGTTTGAACAATATCGGACAAACCATAAGAAAGTTGTGAATATATAAAAGTTGTAAACATTGGTAATCACTATACCCATGAAGACTTCAAATTGGCCGCTTATGTGATGTCATAGTGATGTAAGGCAAGGACCACTCTTCCATGTACTGGAATAATTATTTGACTAAAATGTCTTTTTCAAAAGTTTTACTTCAAAATCAAATTATATCTTTCTTTCATGAGGACATAAAACATTATACTACCGGGTTATATTACGGCCCCGATGGAATAGGGATTTAGGAGAAAACCAAAAATCCTGATAATTAAGTACAATAAGGCCAATGGGAAAGTTGTCCTTGCGGCCTTGCTTACCCAGTTGCCAATTTGAAATCTACATACTAGTAGCCTTAGGGATCTCAATTTTAAAGCAGCAATAACTTTATTTTGCTTGTCCGATTTCTTTCAAACTTTCACCATTCTTATTTTTCTCCTTTTCCACACAACATTTTATGACCAAGGCTGGATTCCCCTTTAACACTGAATATGAATCTTTACCCAAAATGAATATTTGTGTCAACTTTTATGAGCACAGGCTGAAAACTTAGAAGAAGATTGATCCACAATGAGTTTTCCCGGCATTTCTGGCTATATGTGGTTACCAAGGCAATGCACTCTCTGACAAATACAAAAAAAGGTTCTTGCACATCTTTACCTCAAGGCCATATTTCATGAGAATTGGTTTGAAACTGATGAAGTAGTTCAAATTGCAAAGTTTTTATCTAAATTTTGCCATATAATATGTTGTTACCATGGCAACACAATTTCTGAAACACATACAAAAAGTGCCTTGTACATCTTTACTTTAATACCAATGTCTATGCCAAATTTCATGAGAATTGATTGAAAACTGATGAAGCAGTTTGAATTGTAAGTTTTTTTCCCAATTTTCACCAAATGATATGTTGTTACCATGGCAACAAGATTTCTGAAAGACACACAAAAATGTGTCTTAGACATCTTCATCTCAAGACCAATGTGTGTGCCAAATTTCATGAGAATCGGATGAAAACAGAGGAAGTAGTTCTAACTGCAAGATTTTTACCTTATTTTTGCCATAATACACTGTTACCATGGCAACACAATTTCCAACACATGCAAAAAATGTGTCTTGCACATCTTTACCCCAAGAACAAAATATGTACATACACACCAACATTCCACCTCCTCCACTGCCACCCTTCGGCTTGTTTAGGATCTGCATGCAGATATTTGGTGCATTGGAATGTGAGGACAAACAGAACGTCTGTTCAAAACGGGTCTGAATTCAAGAACTAAACCAATGCAAAATAATGCACTGCTATTGAGTTTTGCACTAGCGCTAGTCTATATATCAGGCCAATCTAAACTCATAAATTCTGACATTTTCACCCATTTTTTCACTGTTCCTGCAGCCAGATTTTTTGGAGCATACCCCATTTTTAATTCTTATACATAAACAAAGGTCTGGAGAAAAAATCATGCTTTTGTCCACCGTGTCCACAAGTAGGGTGTTTTTGACGCTAACAGACCGGACTATTAGTAATTTATTGATGATTTGGACCTTGGACAAGTGTCGCAACACGCAATAGACAAAATAAGGTCAAGTGTTTTCTGATAAATATTACTTGGTTTCCTCTTCTGATGAGGTATCGTATTCAAATATTTACATATGATAGGATAGCAAGTTTGATTTTATTTCTTTGATTTGATTTCTTTATTTACCAACAATATTTACATGTTTACAGGTTATGAAGCAAATTGCATAACAGTCACACATGTATAAAAATACGATGGTAAATGGGACCAGAAAATAGCACTGGTGCTAATCGAGCCTGGCCCCACAATATTACAAAATGCACATTTAAGAAGAAAACAACAATTTAAATTGCAATATATCCCTTGTAAAGGATTATCATCAACATTTTATAAGTGTCTTAATTGTATTAATTATCTATTGTAGACTTACATGATGATGGTGTGAATTTATGACAATAAATGACTTTTTAGAGAATTCCTAAACTTTTTCTTGATTTCTTCGATTTCCCAGTGCTATCATTTGAATAATATTTCAAAGACGAATACAGAGTATTTCTACCTGGCTCTTATCGTACTTTGATTGTATTCACCATGGTTATCAATTATGCTGATTACCTGGTAAAACAAATAAATATTCTTTTAAACATACTGTCACACCCCCTAGTCATTTCCAAAGTACCGCCCTAACATTTTATGTACAATCTCTGGAAATCCTAACAAAAGAGATTTCTACATTAAATATCAACATAACCGAATGCAACATGTTTATGTGTTCTTTATTTGATGGAGCAGCTTGCAATAAAAAAAAATTAATTTAATTTACGTATGGTGGTTTTATATCATTCTAAAACAAGATTATTTATAAATGTATTATTGATATCATTATTCTAAAACAACATGAGATAATTTGTAAATAACAAAGAGAAATGAACATGATAATTTGTAAATAACAAAGAGAAATGAACATAAAAAATATGACAAATAATAAAGAATACAAAGCTGAAAATGGAATGTTGCTGTAAAAAAGCAGATCGAGTGAAGAAAATACTAAGTCTTATGTACAGGTCAATCTTAGAATGTAATCTGAAATATTCTTAATGGATGATCCATAATTGAACAAGTTTCTTCTTCATGTAATAAGTTTCACTCACTTGTGTAACGTATACAAGCATGTATATTACATATTTACATATTTCAGACACAGCATCCGATGCACGCATAATAGAAATGATACGAAACATCTAAAACAAAACAACCATCTTATTTTTTGTGAAAGACTGGTGTTATCTCATTTCAACCGCTGTAAGTTATAAAAACTAGAACCCCTTTGTCATTTTTGGATAGAACATTTAGTTCTATTAATGATGGTGGGGGGGGGGGGGGTCGCAGGCAATGATGAACAATCTCAACGTAGATACATGTGACTCTGTATAGGGCATTGCAATGGAGGCAACTTGACACTGAGGACCCCTCCGTAGACCAGCAACACCATTATTGATACTGCTGAGAAGGGCAATCCTCCTACTTGTATTTGTCAATTTTACATGTATCATTTAGTATGCATTGTTATTTGTTTTAACGGAAAAAACAATTCAATTAAAAAACTGGTGGATAAATCGATTTGAATAAAAAAATACTGCATGCATGCTAAGATATATAAAACTTATTTCTCGTTTGTCTATTTTTAGGAGCCCACAATATACAAGCTTTGCTTTTCAGTGGGATCCTCCATTTTCATATATCATAAATCACAAATCTTTTACACATGATTATTTTTTATGTAACTTCCTTATAATATGTTTTTTCAAGTTGATTTAATGACATTGGTATATTTTGTATGATGTTGACTTGTTATGATTGTATTTATTTGATTTATATTTTCTTAAAAATGAAACAAATGAAATGAAAAAATGAAATTTTATGTCCTGAATAGGAAATGTACGATATTTGCTTTCAATTAATGCACAACATTTGGATGTAATAATGTAATCCCCAAAAAATCACCACTGGAATGAAATAAAATAATAATAGGCTTTCACTTTCTTACTTTAAAATAAAACATGTGTATTGTGTATATTTGTTTAATTTGTGTGTAATTTTATTCTAATTATTTGACATGCCTAATGACTTGTTAAAGGCCTACCCTGTCTTGTCCCTCTCTTTACTTTCACTTTTACCTGCACCACCTCGCCTTCTCTCTCTCTCTCCCTCTATTCTTTCTTTGCCACTTTATTGTAGTTTTATAACGATTTGTTTTATTTTGGTCTCTCATACTTTGTGATATTTTATGTGGCATTGGTTTTAAGATTGTCTTCGGTCATCTCCATCAGCTTACATACCTTTTATGTTTTACTATGTATTTTAACACTAAAACTAAGTTTCAGGGCTTGCCTCTCATACAAGCATATAGCTTTTCTTGGATTTCTGTGTTTTCGGTACTTTTTGGACAAAGGCAGTTCGATCTATTGAGCAAAGTTCAAATTTGTTCTGTTTCCTATTTTGTAATCAATTTTCATGATTGACATGCTTTGTGATATATTTCACTATGTACAGAAAAATCAATTAATACAGTACAAAATATTTATTATGACAACTTTCAATGCCTCTCTGCATAGTACTTTTGATAACACCTCGTTTATATTAAACAAAACGCAATATTATTACTTCATCAAAATTTAGTACATATCCAAATCAGATAATAATAAGAAATTTATTATATTTCATTATTCAAATACAGCACATAAATCATAAATTAATGAGTTTCCAGGAATTTCGTTAACACAATCAAATACATATTAATAAACTTCAGATCAGATTATTTCAATAAACTGCATTGACCCTATAATACAATACATAAAATGCAAATAAAAACCTTGCAATCAGCTGCATGAATTAAAATATGCACGCCTTTACACACACACGCACACACCCACCCTCACATACTCCCATAAACACAACGAATCAATAACATTTGATCTTACACACACAGACACATCCTCATCCGTGCATGTTCGCACACCCCTTCTCAGCTACGAACGTCATATTAAACTCATCTTGTTTATCTTTCTCTCATTCTTTCTGTTTCTTTCCCTATGCTAGTAAGCAATTGAGCAAGGTATTCCTGCACAATCTCGTGAATTGTGAGACTTTAAATCTGAAAGAATTTAACCACTTTGTACTCAAATAAAATTGTACCATAGGAAAGCGTTCTTGTTACTCTTTTATATTGGTTGTTTCTTTTGAATAAAATAATTTGATAAGTGAATTTCAGGCCTGAATAGATGCCTCAAACGGAATTTTCTTCTTCTGTATGTGGCACCTCTTAGATGGGTCAGCACCAAACTTTTTCCATCAAGATACGAGAGGAAATTTCTGGAATTTCTGAGTAGCATAAAATCCAGAGTTCTGATTGGGTGAATAATGTTTTTAAAACAACAGGCGCGGGTAATTCGAAGAGGTAACCACATTGTGCGTGTGACCTTGCAGATGACCAGTGTGGAAACGTTGGAATCTGCGTGGGTGTGTGGTCTCTTTGACAAATCGGAGTGAAGTATTCTTGTTTAATAAGCTGCTAAATGTACTTGGCCTATGAAAAGCTGGCTGGTGACCCATCTAAAATACTTCTTCTTATAAAACTAATATCATATTAAAGCTAAGATCTTCAGCTTTATCATAATCTAAAGATCATTCTGGCTCAAACAGAAATTAAGTGTAAAACAACAACTTGAAATAATTAAAATAATGCATGAAAATAATGCAAACACCCTCTAATCATGAATATCACTAGGATAAAAGAAGCTACTTTTTGAGGACCTGCCAACTGACTGCCTCTATCTAATCCTCCATTGAACAACATAGTTCATAGTTCACAAAAATCATGAGGTCCATTCAATCATTCACCAAATAGCTCATCAGCGAGACGGATTTCACCAGCCTCTTCTAGAGCAGTCTGCAAGGCTTTCAGCTCTGTATTCTTTGTTTGCTTTTTTCTCCACTTACGGAGCATTGAAAGAGTTCCCATGCACGACACGCCTGTCTCTTTCTTGTTCTCCTCAACATAACGGTCGATATCCTCTGGTCCAAAGCCAAGAGCCTTTCCCAAATCATGTATATCTTGACGTGAGGCAACCTTTTCTGCAACGGTTTCTAGAATGTCATCAAAGTCCCTCTCTCGAGCTGGATTGATCCTAGATTGTTGATTTGATAAATTATTACAAAGTGTAAACCTTTTAACACTGCTGATTTCCACTATTACTGCCATTAATCTCCCAGATTATCTCTAATCAGATTATTCTACGCTTTTTTCACTTCTTAACAATCACGTCCACCCCTGAAAAACATTGATTTGAATCAACAGAGCTAAGTGAAATGCAAATTAGAGAGTCGATGATGTCCCCCACTCACTCTTTCATTTGTTTGTTATTGTTTGAATTATACAATATTTCAAATTTTACTGATTTAAAGGACCAACTTGACTGAACCACAAAATGTTGAAACAACATGTTAATGGAGGAGCAACGCTTTGTTTCACATAATAATAAGGTGAACATGAAATAGTGAGTGGGTGACGCCATCATCATTTGGATACTGACAAGGATGTGCATTTCCGGCGCAAAATCAGGCGCAATTTTAAATGTCGTGATTTTGAGCGTTATGCCTATTGGTTTTGCATTTTTTTATTCAAATTAGTCCAGGATAGAAGAGGCATAACCTTGTTTTTTCATATATACAATATTTTTTGATGGTTTCTTGTCAATTCGAGGGCGCTGATTACGAATCTGAATGATGCCACTCGTGTAACCTTCAGCATTTTCCGCAAATTGGCAAAATCCAATATGGCCGCCAAAATATGCAAATTACCCATGAAAATCATAAAATTGTCTGCACATTGGCTGTGAAATGCATGAAATTGTGTGGCAGGAGTGAAATACTCTCTGAAAATATAATTTTTGACAAAATATTTATTTTCCTGATATTCAAAATGGCCGCCATAGGCCCTTGTATACTCTATTGTGTACAATATGAATAGGGAAAACTAATTTTCACAAGAATGAGCACTAAACTGCAAAAAAATCGCGATGTATGAACGAAGTAATATATGCAAATCACCATTACTAACGAGATATATCATTTATTATGTCATATAAGGGAACATTGCTCTATTTTGATATCTAAAATAGCCGCCACTGGCCCAAACAGTAATGACAAGAAACCATAAAAAAATATTGTATATATAAAAAACAAGGTTTGGTCAATTTTCTATGGGACCTATCCTGGACTAAATCAACTCTTTCACAGGCTGAACTTGTCCTTTAAGTGCGTCACGCACGTTTCACGTTTCTACCCTCAAAATGAATATTTCGTTCTTTTTATGTCCTGCTGTCTTGGATATTGTTCGTGTTTTTAATTCAACAGGGGATTAATAAGAGCAAACCAATATATGTATCTTTCAGAAGCTATCAATTACTTAATTTGTATTATTTTCCCCTTTTTTTCCCCTTTTCAACAACTTATTGAGATTATAAAAGCTCCCATCCATCTTTCTGAAAAGTAATACCAAAGGTACTCTTTTCTGCGTAAATCAATTGGCAATGTTAGCAATTATTAGAAGTATTTTAATGATTAAAACGTACCGTAAGGTTTCATCTGATGTCTGCTGCGCCGGTAAACTTGTTGCACCGTGTTGTACTCCTACTACAAAAATCAGAAAAAGTAATTTCGATAACTTTGATTCTCTCATGTGCATAATCATATTTTTTCAAATTCTAAGAAGGGATTGAAGAGAAAGAAAACGAAACATAAAAAAAAACATATCCATTCAAACCAAGTGTGAACATTTGCTTGTGAAACAATAGGTTTCGTCTCGTTTAAATCATATATCTTTATTCACTTCTAAAATAAGTTACTTATGTCTTAATGAACGGATTAATTGGGAATAAAATTTACCATTCAAAGTCAACATGAATATGGGTTATTATAACAAGTGACTAGATGACATTATGCATTAGTTCAAAATATCAATTTTGATATTAAACACGATGTGGGATTTATTTCGTATCTTCCATTTTAAATTTCTAATTCATTTCATATATCTAAAGAATAATAGTTGAATAAACAAATGACGTAATTATTTAGATCTAAATTCATGTTGATCTAAATTCATGTTGGTACTCCTGGAGCTCTCAATAATGCACTGGTTAAACTCCAGAATTGTATATCAGATATAAGACAGTGGATGATAGTGAATAAGCTAAAATTAAATGACAAAAAAACTGAATTTTTTGTTGCGGCCTCTACTTATAACTTGCGCAATCTTCCAAATGTTCAACTTGATGTTCATGGTACACTCTTTAGACCATCAGAAAAAATAAGAAACCTTGGTGTCATATTTGATTCCCGCATGTCAATGTCGTACCATATCTCTCATATCTGTAGCACAGTCACTTTTTATTCAAGGAACATTTCTAGAATCAGAAGGTTCATTGACCAGTCTGCCTGTCACAATGCTGTTCGTTCATTGGTTCTGTCTCGTATTGATTATTGCAATGGGCTCCTTTCTACAATTCCCATTAATCAATTAATTCGTATTCAACGACTACAAAATTGGGCAGCACGATTAATTTTACAGGTTTCCCGAGATCATCCTTCCCAACCACTCTTTAATTCTCTTCACTGGCTTCCTTTTAAACAGAGAATTACGTTCAAATTACTCTTGATTGTCTACAAAACACTGAATAAACAGGCTCCACAGTATTTAAGTAACTGCTTGAATCTGTATACACCAACGAGAGCACTTAGGTCGGCCAGTGATCACCTTCGCCTCACATATTCATTAACTCGTACATTAGCTGGTGACAGAACTTTTACAGTGTCGGCTTCAAAATCCTGGAACGACCTGCCACTAATAATTAGACAGTCTCCAACATTAGCAATTTTCAAAAAGTCATTAAAAACTCATCCCTTTCGTACTTTGTAGTTTTTTTAAATATTACATTTAATTAATTCATTGTAAGCGCTTTGGGCCTAATGGGAAAAGCGCAGTACAAATAATAAGTAATAATAATAATAATACTACAAAATCTCAAAAAGGCATTAAATAAAGACTTGGGTTTTTTAATATTTTGAATACACTTGTCTTATCAAGAATATACATAACAATGGACAGACGACAACATTAAAGCTAAAGGAAAGATTAAATTAAAACAAGTGGAATGCCTCTGGCCGTCTCACCTGCATCACGCGATTCAATATAGCAGCAGTGCTGATTTTGAAAACTACTATAACTCGCACAAGATGTTCAGTGATACTTGGTTACTCTTATTTCCACGTTTTATGAACTAGACCAATACACTTATAGAGATATGATGGCAATTCAACAAATACCCCCAACATGGCCAAAGTTCTTTGACCTTACATGACCTTTGACCTTGATCATGTGACCTGAAACTCGCACAGGATGTTCAGTGATACTTGATTAGTCTTATGTCCAAGTTTCAAGAGTCAGATCCATCAACTTTCAAAGTTATGATAATAATTCAACAGATACCCCCATTATGGCCAAAGTTCATTGACCTTTGACCTTGGTCATGTGACCTAAAATGTGCACAGGATGTTCAGTGATACTTGATTACTCTTATGTCCACGTTTTATGAACTAGACCAACACACTTTCAAAGTTATGATAATAATTCAACAGATACCCCCATTATGGCCAAAGTTAATTGACCTTTGACCTTGGTCATGTGACCTAAAATGTGCACAGGATGTTCAGTGATACTTGATTACTCTTATGTCCAAGTTTTATGAACTAGACCAACACACTTTCAAATTTATGGCTGTAATTCAACAGATACCCCCAATTCGGCCAAAGTTCATTGACCCTAAAAATGACCTTTGACCTTGGTCATGTGACGTGAAACTCATGCAGAATGTTCAATGATACTCGATTAACCGTATGTATAAGTTTCATGAACTAGGTCCATATATTTTCTAAGTTATGATGACATTTCAAAAACTTAACCTTAGGTTAAGATTTTGATGTTGATTCCCCCAACATGGTCTAAGTTCATTGACCCTAAATGACCTTTGACTTTGGTCATGTGACATGAAACTCAGGCAGGATGTTTAGTAATACTTGATTAACCTTATGGCCAAGTTTCATGAACTAGGTCTATATACCTTTTAAGTTATGCTGTCATTTCAAAAACTTAACCTCAGGTTAAGATTTGGTGTTGACGCCGCCGCCGCCGTCGGAAAAGCGGCGCCTATAGTCTCACTCTGCTATGCAGGTGAGACAAAAAATGAAGCGTAAAGGTTTCTGATCTGTAATTGGTTTTCATTGCCCCGTAATACAAACATGACAAAGGTTGGCGATTAATTGTTGCTTTAAAAGAATAGTTCTGATTGGTTCCTCTTCAGTCTACTGAACAAAATGCGCATGCAATGATGATCGTGATAGGTCATTCCATTTAGGAATAATCGCTAAACTTGGAGCCCCGATATAACGTATGTACTTATGTGGAGTTTTTTTTTCTAATTGTCATTACAATTCAGATGTATTGTGATCAGTCATTTCATGATCGAATATAACTCCCAAATTACGGGTTGTTTGTGACGGATCGATAGAAGTGCTACTAATATCTATGTGATATGAGTGATTTATTACTTATTTTTTCCACTGTGGTTGTATGACTTTTTGAAGTGGGCGCAGATTATAGAAATGTACGCTAAATTTATATAAAAGTGCCTACTTAATCGCGCATAGGTTAACCCTTCGTGCTTAAAGAAATTAAATACTTCTTTTTGACCGAGTGATACAAGTACTACCAATATGGATGTGACACGACTGATAATCAATTTTTCCTTTATAACAAAAGTTTGGTACAATAATAAAATTTTAGATTTATCATCATTCAGTTTCAGGCTATTAGGTACAAACCAAGTCTTACGGTTTCGTAGACAATGTTTCAAGTTGTGTGATAGCCAAGAACAGTAACGGAATTTTAGGTTGAAAGGACAAAGAGATATGTGTGTCATCAGCAATAACAATGGTAACCTACGCCGCATTTAAGAAATATTTACTGATTGGTTGCATATAAACTCCTCAAAAACGTTTGGAAATCTGAGTTTGGCCATTAATTTCTCTAAACTCCTAATTTCAAGCAATGCATATTTGATATTATTAAAAACATCATTTAATTCTCCTTAGAATTATACCCTACATGATATGATTATGGTTCACATGGAGACATGATATGATTATGGTTCACATGGAGGTGCATTGCGTTGAAATGTTTGGCAAGGTCAAAATTCAAAAGTTGCTAAATTATACAATATTGAAAGTCACTGTTCTTTTATTTCCGTGGTGATGAGTGAGCTTCTCAGCGGTTTCTTTTGTTTTCATGCTCCTAATATCAGCATTAACAGGAAATCAAACACACCTCTGCACAAGCAAACAAACAAACATGCATGGGAATTTCAAACCACAATTCAAAAGAAAAGATGAAAATCCATATTTTACCATTCGAAATAGACATGAAATGAAATACTCCAAAAATTTGCTTCGCTCAATTAATCGTGGGCCCGGCAGCCGCTGTGCAGCGCCAGTTCGACGTGGCTTTATCTCTTTAATCGTTGAACGCCAAACAGGGTAGCAGCAACTCCCATTTCTTGACGTCTTTTGGTCTGACGCGGCCGGGGTTTGAACTCCCGGTTGTGAGACGAACGCTCTACCAATTGAGCCAACACACCGGTATCAAACCATGATATCTCACGGATCTCCATGTTAATGTTGATATTAAAGTGCATGAAAACAAAAGAAACCGCTGAGAAACTCACTCATCACCACGGAAAAAAGAACAGTGACTTTCAATATTGTGTTATTTTGCAACTTTTGAATGCCTCACATTTCAAGGCACTGCACTCTATGTGAATCATAATCATATCATGTAGAGTATAATTTTCGCATACATTCGTAATTCCAACGCTTCGTTATTCCGAAGGTTCGAATATTCCGAGGGTTCGTTATTCCGAACACGAATAAGGTTCGTAATTCCGAAGGTTCGTTAGTCCGAAAACGGAATAAGGTGCGTAATTCCGAAGGTTCGTTAGTCCGAAAATAAAATCAGGTCCGTAATTTCGAAGGTTCGTTAGTCCAAAAACGAAATAGGGTTCGTAATTCCGAAGGTTGATTAGTCCGAAAACGAAATGAAGTTCGTAATTCCGAAGGTTCGTTAGTCCGGAAACGAAATGAGGTTCGTTAATCCACAGGTTCGTTACCCTTCTTAAAGTATATATTTCAGATTAGAAAATCCAAAATTTGTTTGGCTATTGTTATTAGTTTAGTAAGGTACTCGCCGCTATTGGTTATAAAAAGACTTAGAATATCAATTTTTCAGGCTGAAATATCTATTTAGCTCGCGCTTACATGCATATATCCTATTCATGAGTCACTAAACACAGTCCTTAAATAGTTCCTTTTCTGGTCAATATACTTCAGCTCATACTTCGCACTCGTGTTAATTCTTCAGTTAGATGCACAACTGTTTAAAGGGGAATCCAGCCTTGGCCATAAAATGTTGTGCTGGGAAGGAGAAAAATAAATTAAACAGAATGGTGAAAATTTGAAAGAAATCGGACAAGAAATAAGAAAGTTATAGCTGCTTTAAAAGTGGGATCACTAATAGTATGTAGATTTCAAATTGGCAACTCGGTAAGTGAATTATGACAAGGGGCAAGGACAACTTTCCCATAGGCCATGTACTTTACTATCAGGGATTTGTGGTTTTCTCCTAAGTACCCATTCCCCTGGGGCAGTAATCTAAATATAACCCAGGTAGTATATTGTTTAATGTCCTAGTGAAAGAAAAATATAATTTGAAATAAAACTTTGAGGAAAAATGACATTTTAGCCATAATATGTAGTGGAGTACATGGAAGAGTAGTCCTTGCCTTACATCACTGACATCCCATATGCGGCCAATTTGAAGTCTCCATGAGTATAGTGATTTCCAATATTTACAACTTTGAAAAATTCGTAACTTTCTTGTTGTTTGTCCAATATTGTTCAAACTTTCACCAATCAACTTGTCTGACTTTTCTTTTTCTTATAAAAGCAAGTTTTTATTTGGGTTGGATTCCCCTTTAATGATTGGAATTACTGCTCAGAATATTTTTTTATATTTCTTATTGACATCTCCAAAATTTTGAGCTTGCGATTCACACTCGTAACAGCTCCCAAGCATGCCCGTTTAATAGTATTTGACCCCCCAAAAAACGGGTTTTACATCAGATTTGAAAATTTTTCCGACCCGCTCGCCCGTTGCACTTACTCACGAAAAATAAAGCCTAAATATATATCTTACCATAATCAGAAATCACTTCAAAAATATTTTGCTCTACTTGATTCTACTTTGCTCCGCCCCCTTCATTTTGCTTCCCATTCCGGTTCTCCCGGCTACGCCACCGATTATTTCATTTTTCGGATTAACGAACCTTAGGAATAAGGAACCTTATTTTGTTTTCGGATTATCGTACCTTCGGAACAATGAACCTTATTTTGTTTTCGGATGAACGAACCTTCGTAATAACGAACCTTATTTCGATTTCGGATTAACAAACCTTCGGAACAACGAACCTTATTTCGTTTTCGGATTATCGAACCTTCGGAGCAACAAACTTTATTTCGTTTTTTGGTTATCGAACGTTTGGAACAACGAACCTTATTTCGTTTTCGGATTAACGAACATCGAGATATAGGCAATTTACGTTTTTCGGAATTACGAAACTTCGAAATAACGAATCTTCGTAATTACGAAGTGTAACTATAATTTTAAGACAATTAAATGGTTTATTCATTATTATCAATCACAAATTAATATTCACTAAAACCGAGGACGGATTGTCGATCAAAGTCAGATTTCCAAACTTTTTTGAGGAGTTTAGATGGGAAGGAGAAGTGGGCATCCTACGGAACCGTGGGTGTGCCAAACTTCCGAGTAGTTAAGCCGGAAATCAGATGGCCTACATATTGAGATCATTCAGATATACATGAAATAAAGCAATCGAGGGCGGTCTTCCCTTGATACCTAATAAGTTAAGCCTTTAAATTATGAAAGTGTGATCTGCAATTGATCTACCATGTCTAACACTGAACCGATGGCGTAACAGGCGGGGGGAAGATGTCCCCCCCCCCCCCTGGCGGATTTCACCTGGGGAATAAAAAAACGGAGAAAAGATAAAAGGGAGGGAGAAAGAAAGAAAGGGAAATGGGAAGGAAAGGGAAAAGTGAATAGAAAACGAGGAAAAAAATATATATTTAATGAAAAAGGAAGGAAAGCTGGAAAAGGAACGAAAGATAAACATTTGAGAAAGAACAATTTATTCTGTAATAGGCCTATGTCATGTAATAGCACGGTGGAATATTAATTAAAAGATGACAAAGTGGCAAACAATAGCGGGAAACGAATGTAATAACAAAGAAAAGGGACGAGAAAAAAGTAATAACACGACCGGGCTGCCGAGGATCGAAAGTAAAGAGCGGTAAGATAGATAGACAACATACAACATTGTGCTATAAGTTTGCTAAATTTTATGCAAATAAGCAACCGGGGCTTTGCAACAGACTTCACGCAGTAGGGGCTCTTCATCTATAACCTTCAAATGGCTCTATAACGCCCCCCCCCCCCCTGTAGGGAGGGGGTATTGGTTCCACACCCAATATGAAATAAAAGAAATTAGAGGAGACAACGTATGATGAACTTAATGGAAACAATGAAAAGGAAAATTTATCACATAATTAGAATTTAATTTCAATTGGCACTTTTTTGCAGCTCGCTTTGCACACTGGCGACTCGTTACAAATTTTCCCACATTGCTATGTTTTGCCCCCTCAAAACATTTTGTTCAGTACGCAATAGGGTTGAATAAATGTATTGTTTAAAGATGTATATTTTGTACATACCCGCGATTTGATTAAAAATAGCGGCAATCTGCGAGGTTTAAATGGCTTTGATACCAAGACGCCAACCGCATTGCACTGCCGTATAATGGTTGCGCTTTTTGGTTGGGCCATGGCCCCAAAAGTTCTACAACCAAGTGCAAAAAAGGAGGAAAGAAAAGCAAATGAAAAGTTTAGGATATGATTCTATTTACTGAATATAGTGTCAAAAAATATCTCAAAGTCAGATTCTCATGAAAAGGTGATTTTTTTCTTGCTCGCTTCGCTCGCGCAGATCTTACTGTATATTAAGCAGCTTTTTAGCACATGCGCCATACTGCGCCCCTCGTTTCTTTTGTACTATTCACGCCACTGCCGCAAAGAACCATGTTCACAGTGGCGTACAGACCACAAAAAATAAGGAATGGAAAGAGAGAAGAGTGATATATATTATTCTCTGGATACCATGTATAAATCTATCACAACATGGAATTTTTGTATCAAAATTTTTGATCGCTTGCTTCGCTCACTCGCAACATTTTTAAGATAAATTCTGCCCGATACGCAATATCTGGCCCTCTCAAAATCGTCGCCTCATTACACCATTACGCCTGTTCATACCATGATATGCCCGGGATTTTTTTTGCTCTTGCCCCCAACCCCCATCCCCCCCCCCCCTGGCCACCGACCACTGTTACGCCGCTCCACTAAACTCATATCAAGCATAATAGTAGTAAAAACCGAGCCGAAATGTTGCCATTATCCATTCCTCAAAAGATATACATGTTGACTAGTAGTGTATACACTATAACCGGGTCTGTACGCATGTTGACATGGTATGGGTTGAACAATTCATACTCAGATAATTACCTTGTGGAGGAACGTTCTCTTTTCTACGAGGAATTGGGAAATCCAACCTGAATGAACAATTGACCTCCAGTTCCTTGGTTTGTCCGGCTCTCATGGATATTTGAACATTATCTGGCTGTTTTGGGACATCAAATTTGACGGGTTCACAAATCTTGGGTCCGTGTATTAGTCTACAGAAAGAAATGATCTGCATAAACAAAAAATCACTACCACTGTTATTATTATAGTTTAAATTATTTTCAATTTGTGTTTATGTAAGCTATTTGGTTAAGAAAGGGGCATGGGTATCATCAACAAGCTAAGTTATTACAATCACGGGTCAATGAAGAGCCGTGGTTTAGTGATTCTGACTCTCGCTTTGTAAACAGAGGGTCGTGTGTTCGAATCCCACCGCGGTGTAGCGACCTTTGGCAAGGCGTCAAGCCACACTTTGCCACTCTCGACCCAGGTGCTAAATGGGTACCCGGTAGGATGCGAAAGTTATTGTACCAAGGAGCTTCCTTGATTGTACCGTATGTTTGAATTCGCCAGCGCCAATATGAAGCTGCGAATAATGCAAGGAATGCTCCCAGGGAAGTGGAAAATGCGCACATCTCGTGCGGGATTGCAATGAATCCAATGATCGGGATAATGATAAGATGCAAAGCGGTTTGGGTCGTTCTGGGAAAAGCACTATATAAAAATAGCCTATTATTATGAGAACGTATAGAGCCACCCCGAAGTACATGTATTGCTCAGTCAGTTCGTCCCTTACTCCCTTATCCATACGTTTTCTGTCCATCGGCCAGTGGGACAGGCCTTAAGAAACCAAATATTTATATTATATTGGATGGCTCAGAATGGAATACCAGAATATTCCAAGAGTTTGGGAAAATATTCCAAGGGGGGCAGGGCGGGCAGACAGTCCCCCCTGACGAGTCACAAGCAAAAAATAAAAGAAACGTAAAAAGGAAAGCAAAAAAGAAAAGCGGAAGAACCAAAGAGAGAAAAAAGGAGGGAAGGGAAAAAAGAAGAAACAGTTTAAGAGAAAGGGGAAAACAAAAACTGAACTGCAGACTGTGATAAACTGTCGGGCACAAGGGGCTGTTCCAACTGATTCGGGTTTTTTTTAGTTCCACCATCTTTGTACGTATATGTCATTTAAGCTTTACAGTTTTATCGGTGAATTGTGAATTTTACGCAAAGCGACTTTTAGAGCTCTCTGTACCGATAAGTACAGACGGACTAGGCTGACTAGGGACAGAAAAAGGGTAGAGAACAACTTTTACGTAATATAATTATAACAATAAAAAATTCGCTCGCGCTACGTGATCTCATCAAGGTTTTAGCTGGATGCATAAGATAAAACTTAATGTCTAGTTTTCACGTCAAAATATCAAAAAATTTCAGCTCGCACTTCGCGCTCGCGTCAATTGATTAGTTAGAAACCAATTTGTTCACGGTTACAAAAAGTGCTTATAATATCCAGTTCTTATGCCGGAATATCAAAAATTTCAGCTTGCACTACGTGCTCACATATAACTGTTTAGGTATCTCCATCCTGTTCATAGTTAGATGAAGTGTTTAGAATGTCCGGTTTTCAGGTCGGAATATAAACAAAATCAGCTCTAGCTTCGCAAACGCATAAAATTCCATCCTGTTCATAATTAAAGGACAAGTCTACCCCAACACAATTTTGATATGAATAAAAAGTGAAAAATCCAACAAGCATAACAATGAAAAATTCATCAAAATCGGATGTAAAATATGAAAGTTATGATATTTTAAAGTTGCGCTTAATTTCACAAAAAAGTTATATGCACATCCCGGTCGGTATGCAAATGAGGGAACTGATGACATCACTCACTCACTAATTCTTTTGTATTTTATTATATGAAATATGAATTTCTCCCTGAACATAATGAATTACCATTGCTTAACATTTATGGTTCAGTCAAGTTGGTCCTTATTGTCAAATTCGCAAAAATTGAAATAATGTATAATTCGAACAATGAAAAACAAAAAGAAATAGTGAGTGAGGGGCATCATTGATTCTCTCGTTTGCATGTGACTAAATTGTGCATATAAATATTTTGTGAAATATAAGCGAAACTTTAAAATGTCATAACTTTTTTGTTTTGCATCCGATTTTGATGAAATTTTCAGCATAATGCTTGTCTAATTTTTCTCTATTGATTCGAAACAACATTTTTACGAGGTGGACTTGACCTTTAGATGAAGTGCTCAGAATGTAAAGTTTTCAGGTCGAAATATCAAAAAAATTCAGCTCGCGCTTCGCGCTCACACCAATAAATTGTTTTTAACTACCATCTTGTTCACAGTTTAAAAAAAAGAAAAAAAAAGGTGCTTAGAATGCCCACTTTTCAGGGGGAATATCTCAAATTTTCAGCTCGCATCTATTAATTATTCAGTTAGAAACCAATTTGTTTATGGTTTCTAAAAGTGCTTAGAATATCAAGTTCTTAAGTCGGAATATCAAAAGATTTAGCTCACGCTTCGCGCCCGCACGACTGTTTAGATACCCATCATGTAAAACTACTTAGAATGTCAAGTGTCCAGTTAGGAATATCAATTTGTTTAGCTCGCGCTTCTGCGCTCGCATGATTTACTAAGGTAGATACCCATCGTATTAATAATTAAGGGCACAAAATGTTTAGTTTTAGGTCTTTATTTAAAAAAAAAGCAGCTTGCGCTTCGCGCTCGCAATGATTATTTTTATATTATTATTTTTAACTGATTTCAATGTCAAATACCTTTTTTATAACGTCTCCAAATCAGCAGAATTGGGAACATAATGTAAACACATTCAAAGAGGAATAAAAGAAGTATGTTTACATAAGCATTACAATTAGCACTTGATTAGAAATATATCGATCACGATCCAAAACATTTCATTCCTGTAATGATATACAAAAAAGAATTAATTTCGACAATAAAGTGCAATCGCCCGATAGCAAATATCAGTAGAAGCAAGATCCAAACTGTTGAGCACCCTGGGTAACCTTTCCCATCTTCAGTGCCACTGCCAGACCTACACATCCAAACGTGTATGGGGGGTGGGCTGCAAAATGCAGGGCAATGAGGACTGCGAGGTGCCCAACTATCCTCGTGTATTGGTAATTTTATAACCGAATGTATAATTTCTGCACGTTTCACATCATGTAAACAGGCAAAATACTAATTTAAAAAATGTTTGCTCGTTTCGCTCGCTCGAAAATTAAAAACTGTGAAGTTGATATTTGTGCAATTATTATCAGCCCCCCCTTGAAAAATTGTGCCTATATACGTCCATGCCTACTACCCCCCCCCCCACGTTGCTCATTCTTGTCACTTGCCCCCCCCCCCCCTGACGAAATATGCCAGGTACGCCTCTGCCATGCATGTTTGTTTGTTTCTTATGTGTTTGCTTGTGTAAAGGTGTGTTTAATTGCATGTTAATGTTGATGTTAAGGTGCATGAAAACAAAAGAAACCGCTGAGAAACTCACTCATCACCACGGAAAAAAGAACAGTGACTTTCAATGTTTTGCAACTTTTGAATTTTTATTCTGCACACGAAACGCAAATTGAATGTTACCGTTCCAGATGCGAAACGAAAAAAAAAATAATATTATGTCACACAACTTTAATTGCAGGACAGTGTTTTACGAGGGGCCCAAAGATCTCTTCCAAAATCAATATACGTCGTAAAGTCCGTATGCGTTGCACAGCAAAAAGTCGGGATTTTTGTGACGGACGGACGACATTTGGATCCCCAAGTCTCGCCTCGGTGGGCGAGACAAATACCCTTTTTACACACGCTGAAATTTCCTTAACCCCGTACTGTAGGTGGGGCTAAATTGCCATTTAGCCCCACCTATAGTACGGGGTTAAGCTTAGCCCACTTTCTTTTTACACAGCATTTTTGCAAAGTGGGCTAACCCCACCTTTAGTACGGGATTATTTGGCCCTGCAAAAAAGCAGGGTTATCCCAGCAATTGCGGTGCTAAGAGCGATAGTACGGGGTTAAGATCGCTAGTGTAAAACGAAAGTGGGCTAAGCTTAACCCCGTACTATAGGTGGGGCTAAATGGCAATTTAGCAATAAATGGCAATTTAGCCCCACCTATAGTACGGGGCAGTGGCGTACCTAGGATTTTCCACAGGGGTGGGGGGGGGGCAAATCGGCCGCCAAAAAAATTGACAAGCAAAAAAAAAAAAAAAAAGGTCTTCAATTAAAAAATAAAGGTTTTCGTACCAGAAAAAAAAAATTGAAAGGTCTTCAAGCTCGTCAGGGGGGGGGGGGCAATAAAGGTCTTCAAGCTCGTCAGGGGGGCAAAAAAAGGTCTTTTAAGCTCGTCAGGGGGGGCAGGTATATGTCTTTTGTATGGGTTGTGGCTCGTCAGGGGGGGCAGAGTGCCCGCCCCCCCTGCCCCCCCCCCCCCCGTAGGTACGCTAGTGGTACGGGGTTAAGGACATTTTAGCGTGTGTAAAAAGGGTACGAGTGAATGAGCTACCACTAGTCCGGGGTTAGCGAGTTTCGTGTGTGAAAAGCAAGCATTCCTTATCCGGGGTTAGCAATAACAATTTGGCATGTACGGTGAAAAGGAAAAAAAAATAGTACGGGGTTAAGGATAGTACGGGGTTAGCGATAGTCCGGGGCTAAGAAAATCCTGTGTAAAAAGGGTAAAATAGGCCTTACCGCACTTCGTTCTTCGTTGCCGTCCACACAATATGTCACCTTAAGATCAACTTCTGCCTTCTTAATAAGCACATGTTGTTCATCATAAGCCGGTTTGTATCCTAGTTCCTCTTGATCGCTCTTAACCGTCTGTCACCAAAATATAAAATCATACTGCTACACAAAGATCAAATAATATAATATGCAAAGATTTCCCTCTTCGTTATCGTAAGCCGGTTTGTATCCTAGTTCCTCTTGATCGCTCTTAACCGTCTGTCACCAAAATATAAAATCATACTGCTACACAAAGATCAAATAATATAATATGCAAAGATTTCCCTCTTCGTTATCCAATATTAGACAGTACCTGCTTCCAAAACGCACAACGGATTCAATAACATACGAAATATTTTGTCAAATATCATTCATGACAATATACAACCAAGAAGTTTTTGTCGAAAATTGGTGAATCAAAATAGCAGTTTAGTCCTGAACTCTGGACAAACGATACATTCGAAATCGTTTGTCAGCGCGGAAGCTGGACGACGAAACTGCTGTTCTTGTTCACCAATTCTCGACAATAACTTCTTAGCTGTTCAATAACATGTGACGGGCGTTTCCAATACCCTTACTCTTTGTTTAATACGTTGTGCGTAGTGGAAGCGAAAATCACACTTCATGACCGTTTAAAAAGATGTAGTGCTTCATTCATTGCATTTCATTTATCCTGGGAAGTCACTTCAGTTAGGAAACTGCTCTATTGGCGGGCCATATGCATAACATAATATGTTGAGCGATGAGCAAGAAGTTAGAAGATATCATTTTTTATGTCTTTGGTATGACTCGGTCGGGGGTCGAACCCACGACCGGCGTTTACGAGGCGGACACTCAACCACTGAGCCACCGTGCCCGGATAGATCATCAAAAGAGTATTTTCATTGAAACATGGAAACCATAAAGCTTACCTCCTTGTTCCCTTGCACATCATCATAAAAGTTGGCATGTAAGATAAGAGGTGTCTTTGTCAAGGTCAAGTTCTTCTCTTTAAACGGCACGAAGCACATCCTTTTTCCGCGAAAGAAGAAGTGCTTGAACATGATCTTAATCTTCGCCCACGAAAAATGATCCATCCTGAGTTCGAGCACGTCCTTCCTGATTTTGCAACATGGGATTCCAGTCCGTGACAGTACTTTCCGTTCTTTGATAACTGCATCTGCAAATACATATTGAAAAAGGATAAAATGGTTATGGAATCTTTGATGGAAGGGCATGATATTTGCGAAAGAGAATCAACGAAAAGATATCATTTAAAGGGATAGTGAATTCGTTTTAATAACAATAAAACAAAACTGTTGGTTAGGGTTTGATGAAAATTCTTCAAAGATCAACATAAATAACAATGTATAATGTTGAAGTTATTATTTTGTGACGTAACAAACAGGGAGCTCCTCCACATAATGTCGTGTGATAAATACTGAACAAAGACAAAGTCCCCCTAAATCAAAATGTTGTAACTATTGAACGGAATAATTTGGAGATATTATATTCTTCTTGTACACTCATTAGGTAGCTCGTGGGAAAAAAATAAGATTGATGGGTTGCGTCATGCATGATTAATAAAAGATTGAATTAAAAGTGACCATTTTTGAAAGCCAGAAGAGTCTTTTTTCAAGTTGTGTAACTACAAATTTGGGCGAAGGTTGATGGATGTTCGAAAAAATGATGGATGATAAAAAAACAGCATCAATTAGGTCATATTTGAAACTAAATTCTTTCCCATTATTCCTTTATTACCCTTCAAAGTGAGTCTGTGCCATAAGAAATGCCACCCTCCCCCCTCCTTGATGTGTGCTCACTAATCCATAACTAAGCAAATTGATTTCATGTTTGGACAGAATCCTGCCCATAGGATGATAAACATTACTGCCTAATGACATTGCTAAAGTTCCACCATATTGAATAAAGGTTCACTTATTATTAAACTTGTGCCCCAAATGTACACAATGTCATTATGAGAGTAAATCAAAATGTTAACAAAAGTGAAGTAAGGGTTTGTTTCATGAACGATATTGGTTACTTCTGCCAACAGGTTTTCTTTAATGAAACTTCGCACATGGTTTCACAGTAACAGTCATGCGCACACACACAAAATCATTCGATAAGGCAAACAATGAGGCCGTGGCCTTGAACTTTCTTCTCGTTTGCATAACTTTTGAATATTTTGTAGATAGTTAATCATTAGACATCGCGATTTTTATGAAAATCAAATGAAATGAATTATGCAAGATCTCGTCATCATCGTCATTTTTTCGGAGGGTTACAGACATAACGAAGTTAACATCTGGATGACATCTATAACCTCCATGATAGACAAAATAATAAAATAAGCTTTGCACGTTAAAGTTCTTACGTGGCGAGTATTTCCCCTCTCCTGAGTATAGGACTGCCTGTAAACTGGAGTAAAGTGCTGCAACAGCGCAATGAGGTAATGTGTAAGTCACCGGTGACCTCAGAATTAAGTCATCAGGAGCTAAGCATTGTACACCAAAGCAGACTGACATCTCGTCTTTGGAGTCACCAAGATTAGGAGTATCGGTCAGAACACGAAGAGAGATTTCCTGTGGCTCTTTGATGTCGATTGCACCAGAGGGGATCTCAAGTTCAATCCCAAAGGATTCTAGCCGCAGTCTACCACCATCGGCTCCAACTCTCTTGCAGCACTCTTTCTTGGTTGTTTCGACATCTCCTTCATCGGGTACTGAAAATTATCAAAAATATTTATATTGCACTACTTTATTGCAAAGCCTTAACTTCAAAATTGTAATAAATTATTGTCGCTCAACACTGCCATGACGGGGGACATTCTGAAATATCCATTGTAAATGATATCGTATTTGAACAAGAATTTTTTCTAACTTTGGCAATTTTTCAAACATCTATTTCCCAAATGGGTCAATGTGTTTTTTTCTTAATCAAATTATAAAAAGGTCTAGTTGAGTAACATGCTAGCATTACAAGGAAAAAATCCACAGTTATCTTTTGTCTTCCCTCTTTATCTTTCGTGCTGTAAACATCACAAATTCAAGTACGTCCAGAAATCCTCAATGACATGCAAACTAGTACACATGCTTCAATACCAAACAAATCCTTGTTGTGTACTACAAGACAATTTTTCCTAATTATTCTACTCCTATAAAACCTGATTCACGGGGCAGGCTTCCTTGGTTGACGTCAAATTCCTCTTCTTTTTCTTGCCATGATGTTTCTTCTTCTCTGCCTTCAGGGTTCTGTGAGCCTGTATATTCATGAAATTCAACCTTTTCCTGAGCAAGTTCATATGTATATAAAAAAACGATTAGTAATAAAAGGAACACTTCTTTCCTTACAACTAGTTACATATTATTTATAAATTTCGTTTATTTCCGATATTCGTTAAGTACAGGTGATATTCATAAATCATTATATCTACATGTCTTTCAACAATGAATCGTCTATTCACGCATGGGAAGATATTAACGAAACATCGGAATCATGGTACTAATGAGGAAATATCAGAAAGTGTACGGGAGATAGTTTAGCCATCTCATTAAATATGCGTAATTTGCATGAGTAAATTTTTCCCAAAATGTCCATGTCTGCAGAAGTAAATTCCTGATAACCCCATTATGTCTATTGTGAGATTTAACTTTTAGCGCCGTGGCCAAGTGGATTAGTCTCCGGACTTTGAAACAGAAGGTCGTGGGTTCAAATCCCAGCCATGGCGTAGTTTCCTTCAGCAAGGAAAGTTCATCCACAGTGTGCTGCACTCGACCCAGGTGAGCTAAAAGGGTACCGGCAGGAACTAATTCCTCAAAGAGCTGTGTGCACCTGAATAGGTAGCCTAGCTTAGCCGGGGTAATGATAATAGCAGGACCCGCCTGGAGAACATGTTTCGGAGCTGAAGTGGCTACCCTGGGTAAATACACCTTTATTACTATTATTATGATTACTAACTTTTTTCTTTCCATAATATAAAGCCTTGTAAATATAATTATTTTCCATAAAGGTAAGTTTGAATAAGTCACCATTTATCTGGTAATCATATTGAAGAACAGTCTCTGTCAACTCACCTATTAGAGAGGTTTTGAGTGGTTGAGAGGAGGCCTTATCCAACTTGAAAGGTATCCCTGCACCCTCCTGGGATTCTTCAGATGACTCCTGACTCGTCTGATTTTCTGTCACTTTGACATTAGGATACAACTCCGACAGCTTGTTCCTGTCAGATTCGGAAAGTGGGTTTTCTGAACCAACGAACCTGATTTCCCGCAGTGAACCAAGTTCCTTCGGACTTTGCGGGGACTTACTTTCAGACTGACCGAAATCAATCTTGCAACTGTAAAAGGTAAGGACGGTAACCTCTTTAAGGTCACTAGTTGTAAGATCAATTAAGTCAATTATGGGTACAGCCGCTGATGCACCTTTAATTTGCAACGAAGAATCTGAAGATGTTCTGGACCATTCAACACTCTTCATTACTACATCTCCTAGCTGTACACTTTCTACTTCGACAAACTTCAAACTACGACTCATCCTACGACTTACGTGTAGTAATTCTGTTGTGAATTGAAGTGCATAGTCAGACCAACGAGATTCAAGATGGATATCAGTCAGATTAGGTAATGTACATTCTTTAACGTCTTTGCTTGACTTGTCCCATTGGAGAGTTTTACGGCTTTTGATGAAGAGTGATTCTATGTTTTGACAGGCAGAAGAAAGGGAGAGGAAGATGGTCTCCAGAGAGACGTAGTCTCTTGAGTGTCCGTTCCACAAGTCTAATTTTACCTGTCTCCAGGAAGACAGTGGGGGGTCAGAATGGTATTTTAGAGTGTGTTTAAAATGTTCACCGTCACAAGATAACTCAAGACTCTTTGCATTTGGAAAACAATCACTGAGAGTCGATAGGATTTCATTCGGGGAAACATACATGCGGCCGCCAATGCAAACGGTGAGGACTGATCTCATTGGAATGAAAGGTCTGGTGTCATGTGCAGGAATATGCAGATCTAACATACGACATTCAATGGTAATATGTTGCAATGCTTGGCACAATGGAACCAGTGCAGAGATAACTTCTTTGAATTCAAGTGATAATATGTGTTCAAATTTTAAACAAGTTTCACCGCCACCGATAGTCCAATACACAGACACAGGTACTTCCTTTCCATATCTTATAAGAGAGATTTCGGCTGAAAAGAAATTCACAACATAGTATTTATCAGGAACACTCATTTGAGATAGGGTTTAATGAAGAAGTTTATGGTACCCACAGACGGGTAGACAGGGTACTATATAGAATACATTGAAACGTGTTACTAAGTTAAAATGTAACAACCCTGCGACACAATTAGATTTAATTTTCATTCCAGCTGTGTGTCTAATTAAGCCGTTCGTAAATTATATAACTTTTTACGCAGGACTGGACCATGTTCTTGTGGGGCTAAATCATCTACAAAGGGATACATCATTTATCAAACGACCCCTAATTCATTTCTCTTGAAAGAATCTCTTATTCTATCTTTGCTATATTTAAGACCCGCATGGTCAAAATACACAGTCACTCTAGAATGTTCCACTAAAATAGTGGAATGGTATATTCATTTGCATTCTGCTCAGGGTTTCAATTCAATACACGGCTAATATGATAATCCATGGGAGAATTTTCATTTTTTAGGCTTATGTATATTTTAACCACATGACCTTCTATGATGATCATACATACATTTAAGAAAAGAAAATCCATTAATAGGACAACTCTTTTTTATAATCTTTTCCCCTCCACAGTGACTTTATTGGCAATCAATAATCAAGAGATACAGAGTACAACCGTGCATGTTGCAACAGCGCAATGAGGTATTGTGTAAGTCACCCAAGTCACCGGTAACCTAACGACTAAGTCACCATGAGCTAAGCACTGTACACCAAAGCAGACTGACATGGCGTCACTAAAGATAAGGAGTATCCGTCAGGACACGAAGAGTACAGAGGACAACTCTTGATTTACACAATGAAGTTAGACGTACATCAGTGGTACATGGTTGGGCTGTATAACATATTGCATGATTTTCTCTTACTTTGAATCCAGTCTAATATTAATCCACTTACCAGTATTTTTTTCAAGCTTTAGTCCGGAAAATCGATACCGACGCCAGAAATACCTATCAGTTAAATGCAGTCTCCGTGTGCCGAGAAGGACGCTGTTTAACTTTCTTGGCTGTTTATAGTGTATATAGAAATTAATTCAAATCACTAGAAAAAGAAATTCTTACTATCGAAACTATTACTGGCACAAACATATGGCCCAAAACGAATCCCCATAAAAAAGAAAAAGAATACACTCTCTATGTCTTAATACCAGCAATATCAAGTAGATATACAAAGCTAGCAGCAACAGAAAAAAGCCCATCAACTGCGTTATTTGACTTAGATTTGTTTAACCTGATAATAGCTTTAGATTTTACATCGGTAACCACCTATTTTTTAAAACTTTTCTACCATTGGACTTTGCCTGACATATTGTTATGATCATTATGCTGCACTTTAAATTCTGAGCGCCAAGCACAAAGGGTGAAGGTATCATTCGTTTCGGTTTCAGTCAGTTGAAGATTAACCCACTTGATTAACCCACTCGTGTTCTTGCGTCGTCGGTAAGGTGAGCACTCTAGCATTGTGCCCTCATGCCCATAGTGAGCGGGTCAAGCCAAGCACTACTTTCTATTTCCCCATTGACTCGTGAGTTAAAAATGAAATGTGAAAAATCACCAAAAATAACTGTTTATGACACCATCAAACCTTTATCATTTTGTAGCTCACCTACCGGGCTCACCTAATATCTTTCAAATGCTAAGAATATTATATGGTGTGTTTATGCATATTTTCGCGTTTCGTGGGTTGAAAACCCGGACTACATGCAACGCTGGTTGCAGTCAGTGTTTATTTGGTTTCTTTGGCCACTAATAAAATTCGCATAAAATCTACCAGGGACAAATTACTGGTCCGAACTGATCCAGTAGTGATATTTTTTATGCACGTATAAAACAAATGTTCAGATATGCATCGTTGATTTTGTATAAATATTTTTCTAACCATTACGACAACTTTGGTACAGGTCTAGGAAAACATCTATATTGTAATGATTGGTTCATGTGAATGAAACTACATGTATAATTTCTTTAGGAACTAATACTTAAACTTCTTTTGAGAAAATGAATTAAGGTTTTATTCTTTAAAAAGCATATATTTTGTACTCCGAATGTGTTAATGCGTTTTCATGGTTTGAATAAAAGGAAATGTAATCAAGTATCACTAATATCAAACGTACAAACTTGAATTTTATCGATGACTCGCCTCGCAGTTTTACTTCTGTCAGCTCTTTTACCTGAAAATTAAATTAAAAATACATGAATAAATACATATACAAAAACTGTGACAATATAGACTACAGATAAAATTCTGGCCATAATTCAGTTTTCGTATCAGTGTTTTTTTTCCCTTCCATTTACAATAAGGGCTAACTCGGCTTTAGAGGCTCGAATTAGGCTAAAAATCTTTTGAAAAATCGTTCAAGGTGAGACTGGAACAATTTTTTTTTTTTTAAACCACGCAGAAGTATTTACCGATGCATGGCTGGCATACCTCGGTAATTACTTATGCATGGCCACGATTCTGTCAGGATACATTTACGTTCTTTATTGTTCCTGTATTTTTATTTATATGTTATGACTATTTATCTAGTGTGTGTATTTGGGCTTCCTGTCGATGGTAAGATAAGATTTTATCACGCTCTTTCAAACCCCGATGGTGAGTATGAAAGCCTCAACATGAACACATTTACAATAATGAATATGCGTAGAAAAATGAACATATTTACAATGATGAATATACATTTTCTAAAATAAAAGAACATAATGCAAAATGATAAAACAACAACAGCAAAACCTATTATAAAGTAATATATTGTTCTGTTTAACACAATTACATTGTAAAACACACTTATTAAAAAGCCATTTATCAACATTTGTTTTTGTCATATGACACCTTTTATTCAAACTAAACAACCTACTTAATTAGTAAGCACAAGGTCTTATAGAATATTATTTGGGTATGTACAGTACACCTGTCTTTCTTTACTAAAGAAAGAACACTCAAATAAGTAATGAAACTTGCCTCCAACTTCCTTCAGAGAGCATAATGTACATAAATCATCATTCACTGATTCTCGAGAAAAAACGATTGTTACTGACGGGCAACCTAAGAAAACTACATCGAAATTTACACAATGTAGTTGCATCAGAGTCACTTAAAATTAGGAAATATGTCTCAAAACCCTATTCTCTTTTCATCTTATAATTTGAACGACTACAATTTGACCATATTGCTGCATGCCAAACTTGTTCGGACATATCCTTCAAACGCAACTTCAAGGCTCTTAGAAACCAATCAGTCCCAATCCCTTCCCTTATATTACCAAAACCTGCTTTCTGTAGTACATCTTCAATATTAATGCAACTCATTCATTTTTACGTGAACTACATAGTTGGATCTTGGTGCATATTAAAAACCGAGCTAAAAACAAGAAATAGTACTTGTCCTCCACACCCGTCATAATTCTGAACCAAAATCCAACCATTCTACAATTAATATGACTTAATGAAGTGGAGCGCCCATTTTCTCCATTATGCCATGTGAATTTTGATATTTACCCGTAAAATTGTTCTCACAAATTTTCTGTTAAAATTTTCAGTCTTAGCAATATCTTCATAGCCCCATACTTCACACCCATAATTATGTCATTATTGGTAAAATCATTCTATCAAATAATTCACACTGTGTATCAATGGACAGTTGGAATCTTTCTGCTTTTGCTAAAATTGTTCAAAGTTTTCATTGTCTGGGATACCTTTTTTTCTCTCTAAATTTGAAAGTACCATTATACTCTAATCTAACTCATAAACAGATAAAATCATCCAAAATCTCCAAACACCACCACTCAAGTCGAAAATTGGTCTCTAACGATCTTAAACTTGCTAGTATGTACCGTTAATTGCCACTTATGGCAATAATCATTAACTGCATTCAAAGCAGGCTGGAGCTGGTCGGGACTTTCAGCTAATAAATGGCAACAAACAATGACGGAGATAGATTTCTCCTTGTCTTACGCCAGTGTTGCAAGTAAAATACTCATATCCCATAACATTTACAATTGACTTTGCATGCTGGTATATGTTCTCAATCACATTTAAAATTTTACCACTTTCTCCGTTCTTCAACAGTTTTTGCCATAATTTGTACCTGTCTATAAAATCAAAGGGCTTTTTTATAATCAATAAATCCACAATAAACAAGATAAATACGTGTGTTCTGCTACAAATAAATATATAATATGCACTTCACTACGAATACATGGTCAGTTGTGGAGAAGCTTGCACGAACACCTGCTTGCTCCTTCCCAATCTAACAATTTGAATAAAAAATTCAGTTAAACTTGGATTTAATATAGAAGTAAATAATGTTCCCAAACAACTTAATAAAGTAATACCCCTTTAGTTATCTGGACCAGCAACAAGCTTTGCCATTTTTTAATTTCTTTATCACAGACACAACTTCATCTTCAGAGAATGGATCATCTAAACAATAAATGCTTACCATCAAAAGCAAGTTCAATCTTTATATCATTGTGTGAGGTCACAGATAATTGATCATGATCAATGTTCCTATTGCCATATAATCTCTTTTTCGTGTCAATAAGTATTATTTGCTGGCTTCACAGAGATCATCCTCGGCTGACGAAAGAGAACCTTTGCTCTTATTTTTTTACCTATTCTTATTTAAATATTTTTCTCTAGCTTCATTGACTATATATAACACATTCTTAAATTGCCACAATAATAATGATGATCATTCACTTCTTGTAAGTCAGTTGGCATTTGTCCATTCTGTCATCAAGTTCCATATTTGGTGCTCGTTTATTCAGATATGACTGGACCCGAAATCTTACTTCGGATAGGATCCCTCACTCAACATGCTCAAGCCTAAGTATAGTAAACTCACATTAGCACATCGTGTTACCGATCGCGCCACACTCGTTGAGCTGATCGATGCGTTGGATTGAAATTACGCTATATTCTGTTCCATGAATATTCATGAGGTGTAGTCGGATTTTTATCTAAGGATTAGTAAGTGCTTGGAAAATACGCAACAGGGCAGGTGTGTTTTCCGTGGTGACACAACATTTGCTCTTGCGACAACTGATCCAGGGGATCCAGGCTTAAAGGTATTGTTTAACTTTGTGAGCAGCCGATTTAAAACATTCTTAAACCAAGATGAAACCATTATGAAAAATACGAGACATTCGGCTTCCTCCTGCTCGTACGCACGGGCGTCCGTCGATATAACACATGGTATTTTTATGAAAATATGCACTCTTTTTCTTAAAAGTTGATGGAGAGGGGGAAAAATTAATCGTATCAAGTCGGGGCGTTCAGAAATGAGGACAGGAGAAAACTATATTTCACTGATTTTCATGATTCATCCCATTTGATTAACTCATCTATTCGTGTTTTGGGGCTAATCTTTCCCTTACGCATTGCTTTTTGGCAGAAGTTCTATGGAAAATGCACCTTTTTTCACACAAACTTTGAGACACTCTGTATTCATTTTCCCATTGCTCGAGAATGAATGGGCAGTTAACGACGGGGTGAAAGATTTATTGAAGAATGGAATGTATATTTCACGAAAATGAAAGCCATTTCCCCATTGGATGTTATCTTCAATACGTGTTTTTTAGATGAAGTTAGTTGTCGAATCGGCTCTTCTGGCATTTGAGGTCTCTATCGGTGACGTCACTCAGAATCGTCATGCCTGCACCATTGGCCGGGCAGGGATCGCAATGGTAGTATGATTCACGCATAATGCACTGGATATATACAATTATCTTGTCCTCTCGTTCAAATGAATGTGAAACTTATATAATTTTCATCAGAGCATTCAACATGAGTACTGTAGTTAACATTTCTTTGTTATAAGTGAATTAAAGTCCCTCCAGTGAGTTTGATCACCCCTATTGTAAAAATGTATCACTCCCCAAGTTGTAACACAGTCAGCTGTTTGCACTCAGGGTCACTCCGTGACCTGTGTGTGCGTTCAAGAGATGTACACGATTTTCTGTCTCATTTAGGCAGAAATCTTTCATAATGTGTGTACAAGTGCATGAATTAGAACTAATAAACCCTGAAAACAACCATTATTGAGAATGAAAAGCTAAAACTACAAGGCAAACCCCGATTTTGTAAATAGGCGTCTAATAGACGCCTAAATAGTACACATAAGTGTATGGGATGAAATTATGGTGGTGTTTCCGGTCACTTTATATTTCAATTTTTGAAGCACTAAATAATTACTTTCGATCGCAATTTTTTCTGGGCTTCATTTTTGTAACATATCACAGACACAGGTGATAAGTGTGACCTTCTAGCTCAGATTTTTAAAAAGTCAAACTAATGTTAAACAATCACTTTAATTTCGTCTACGATGCATGCTTAGGGTGAGGGTTGCAATATTCGATTAGTGTGCGGAATTTAGAGAGCATCAATCGTCGCCGGAGCAAACGTCATGGAACCGTTTTCCGTATGCGTAATACTGCGCAAAGCAGTCCTTTTTTGTTTAGTTTATACACATGCGAAGCTATAAGCGGGTGGTGCGACATTTCTAAGAGTTTCCAAAGTTATAATGAAAAGGAGAAAACACAAAATGGAGGAGCAAATGTATTTGGAAGAGATTGACTCTTCATGTAATATTATAATATAATGAGTAAATGGATCTGTATTTTGGGTTCATAATCATGCACTATTTGCCAATCAAGATACACCTGCTTTATCATCATTGAGATTCCATTATTAAACAAGCTGGCATTTTAACTCTTATAGGGATTCGTCCTACCCACATCTCTCTTTTTTTTCTTGATAGCAAAGAATGCATGCTTGAAGGCATATTTACACACATACCTTTGATGGACCAATCACTTCACTCGATGGCTTGTCGAATATCGTTACCCCTTGCAACTGAAAATGAATTTAAATAATATAAGAAATTAAGATATGCGTTATATATCTTACGCAGCAAGGAAGGGCTAAAGAAAATCTGTAATGACTTATCGAAGCGCTATACTGTTATCCTCCACCTGGGGGGACAGTAAAAATATCAGTCTGAACACAAGCTAAATCCATAACCCCCAAATTCGATTACTGATATTTTTTTTAATGATATTATTTTGACGCTTTGTATCCTAAACTCAAAATGTTATTTGTTTGAACCAAGGGGGTTGATACACGATATTGCAGTAATATTAATATCTTTATACCTTAGTTAGCAACGTAGGATCCTCTGTTCGATCGTCGGCCATCTCTGCTATGCAATTGGTGTTCTGCATAAAAAATAGAAATAGAAGTGTAGTGTATGATTTTGGTTTTAATTCCCGTAATTTTACTTCCTGGACATCTTTTTGATGTCTGTTGAAAGGGCTCAGAATTTGTTGTCGATGAAACATTATATTCGTTTGAGGGCGGCCTCATATTTTATGTACATGACTGTACGAAGGTGAATTTGAATTTAGTATTTATATTTATTCACTTGACATTAATTTTTTTTCATATAATATATACAATAACATCAAATAATTTCACTCTAAAAAGGGTTTACCCAGTATTGGGTAAATTGGAAACATGCATGTTGGTCGGGTAAAAATATATTTTGTAAAAAAAAAATACCAATCAATCATGCTTCTTCTCATTCTACCCAACATTGGGTAAATTTTTACTCAGTGTTTTTAGAGTCTATAACAATATATCATTATACAGCAGCAATATATTAATTAACTATTATCACTTGATACAGTTTTTATAGATTTTCAATTAATTGAAAAAAATATAAGTATAAAAATGTATATAAAAAGAAGTATACCACTAAGGCCTATATCTTTAGAACTCTAAAACAGAAGTTTGTGAGCTTTAATGATTTCCTTTAAAAAATTGAGATACGAGGTTCTAATTTCTCACCAAAAATATGTGCTTATCTACAAGAAAACGTCTTCAACTTCAAAGA